>NW_013768001.1:0-813 GCF_000517525.1 Limulus polyphemus
CTAGGTTTAGGTCGAGAGTCCGTGCTAAAGGGGAGAGCCTGCAAGAGCTGGCACAGGACTTGGAAAGCATGGAACACAAGGCCTACCCAACTGCACCACCCGATCTCTTCAAGTTGTTGCTGAGGGATCAGTTCGTAGATGCCTTGGACAGTCCACAACTTAAGATACAAGTGAAGCAAGCACACCCCTCTACCATGCAGGATGCAATAGCCGGAGCTCTCGAATTTGAATCCTACGTTAAGTCCAGCACAGAGGTACCAAGGTTGGTACAGTCATCTGGATTCAAGGCCAGAAAAGGTCAGCTTTCAGAGAAGTTTGAGGGACTTTGCTGGCACTGTAACAAACCTGACCACAAGAGAGCTCAATGCTGGCAGCTTCAACACAGGGGAGATGCCACAGCGGGAAATGCTACTACCCAGAAAGGTTGTTGGAACTGTGGGGAGCAAGGACATCTGAGGAGCCAGTGTAAGAAAAATACCACCGATAAGTCAGCTTCGGGAAACCAGTAGTGGTTTGTGCTAAGGGACGCCCACCAACCTCCATCGTGAAAGTCCCAACAGCTAAGTGTAAAATGGCAAGCACACATAGTATCTACGTGACAGGAAAGCTGGGTGGCTAAAGGTGCAACTTTGTCATAGATTCTGCCTCTCAGCAAACCCTTGTGAGCATCAAGGTGCTGGATAACAAAGGAGTACCAGAAGCTGTACAGAAGCTCTGTGGTGTGACAGGACATTCTGCAAGGTTGTGGGGACCAGTGTGGGTAACTATGGAGCTCATGGGCATGAAAAACAGGCAGAAAAGTATACTTGGCTG
>NW_013768002.1:0-811 GCF_000517525.1 Limulus polyphemus
AGGTACCCAAGTAGTCTGGTATATATAAGATGGTCACAACGTGACGGGACAATGTGTAGGTGATGAGTAATTGAACTGCAGTCAGAGAATGTGTAATTGAGTATTGTCGAGCACGAGATACGTTCTAGCGTTTGTTATAGAGCGACTGTTGAAATTAAGTGTATCGGTAAAGTTGTATTCGGAAAGAATAAACCAGTTTTATTTAAGAAAGGACTTGTGTCGCTAAAGTTTCGTCGGAACGAAGTTACGGAAAATCAATTAACGAACGGAGACGTAACAATATCTTTAACCTCCTTCAGAACCCTTGTGAAAATATTATATGGCTCAAGAGCCTTATCATTTTTCAAACTTCCCAAATTTTTGTTAACTAGCTCAGAATTAATGCAGTCATCTGGTTTGATCTAGTTTCCATTTATCAACTGTTCAAAATAAGGATTACTGCTTAAATATTCATTAGTAAAAACCGAAAAAAAGCAAAATTTAATAAACCAGCCATCTCATAATCACCAGATATTAGCCTTCCTTTATCATCGTTCAAGGGTCCTACGGTCCTACCCCATCCTAACATTTTGTTTACCCTTAATGTATTTAAAGAAATACTTACTGTTAATTCTTTCATTTTCAGCCAACCTTTTCTCATACATCCTGTTTGATGTCCTAATTTCCTGTTTCACCAACTTTCTTGATCTTCTATAATCCTCTAAGTCTCCTGTCATATCAGTCAATTTAAATTTCTTAAATTTATGATGCTTTTCTTTAATTTTATCTCTTAAACGTTTTGTGAGCCAACCTGTTTTTTTTTTTTTTACTT
>NW_013768003.1:0-811 GCF_000517525.1 Limulus polyphemus
TTCATGTAGGAAAAAACATTATATACTAAGTGTTTTACCTGTAATGTATTTTCGTAAAACAATGGTGTAATTAATAACCTTGGAGATAACGATGATGTGACTTTACATTTGGTTTGTTTATTTATTGTTTATTTGTAATTAAGCATAAAGCTACACAATGGGCTATCTGTGCTCTGCCCACCACGGGTATCGAAACCCGGATTCTAGCGTTGTAAGTCCGCAGACATGCCGCTGTGTCACTGGGGGGCTTGCATTTGGTATTTTTGAAGTCTTTCTCTGAAGGTGTAAACGTTTGATAAATTTAATTCAAACCAGGTGTAAAGTTCCATAAGATCGACAGTTTGCAGGTGTTAGACGACCAAAGTTCCCCGGTGGGTCAACGATAAGTTTACGTTAAAATTCTGGGTTCGATTTCCCCGTGGAGGATAGAACGAAGATAGACCATTGTGTAGCTGTGCGCTAAAACAAAAACACAATTGACTCATCCCCTCCTCCGATGGCTCAACAATAAGTATGTGAGCATTTAATATTAAAAATCTGGTTTAGATACCTGCGGTAGGCAGTGCTTAGAAATTGTGTAGCTTTGGGTTTAACAAAAAACAAACAAGCAAACACAACCAAAATAAATACAGTCAAAAATCTAGTTTTCCTCAATTTTAGTCTCAAAAACTTTAAATACTTTTTTCTTGAATACTTATAAGTTTCTAATTCAGTATTGTTTAGTAGGTCCAAACTAAATTAGCAAGAATGTTTTCCAGCTTTTCACCAACCTTCATTACTCACATCAAACTAAGTAAGTTTCTTAATAATT
>NW_013768004.1:0-813 GCF_000517525.1 Limulus polyphemus
ATTACCACAAACAGTATGATCATACAAACTTCTCCCTATATTACCACGATCAGTATTATCATATAAACTTCTCCCTATATTACCACAAACAGTATGATCATACAAACGTTTCCCTATATTAACACAACCAGTATGATCATCCATGCTCACCCTTTCAGCCATGAGGGCGTTATAATGTAACGGTCAATCACACTATTCATTGGTAAAAGAGTGGCCCAAGAGTTGCAGTGGGTGGTGATGACTAGTTGCCTTTCCTCTAGTCTTACACTGCCAAATTAAGGATAGCAAGCGCAGATAGCCATCGTGTAGCTTTGCGCGAAATTCAAAAACAAACAAACTATCTTTCGGCCCTCTTACCGAAGCCTTCATCAGGCAACAAATGAAGGCTCCGGTAAGAGCCGAAAGCTCGTAAATAGGAGTATTTTAACGTAGGAAAAAATACGTGTATAATTCTACATAGTAGATTTATGATAATTTTACTTGCTTACAAACTGTACTAAAACAGTTTCAAGTAGTAGATTTATGTTAATTTTAGTTGATTACAAACTCTACTAAAACAGTTTCAATGGGAAATTAATGATAATTTTATTTGCTTAAAAACTGTACTAAACCACTTTGTAGTGGTAGACTTATGATGATTTTACTTGCTTACAAACTCTATTGAAAAAGCTTCAAATGGTAGATTTATGATAATTTTACTTGCTTACAAACTGTACTAAAACAGTTTCAAGTGGAACATTTATGATAATTTTATTTGCTTACAAACTGTACTAAAACAGTTTCTAGTGGTAGATTTATGATAATATTACTTGC
>NW_013768005.1:0-813 GCF_000517525.1 Limulus polyphemus
ATTGTATTTGCAACAACTTTTGACGAGGAAATGTCCCGGCTGGAGGAAGTATTCAAGCGTTTGAAAGCAGCAAACCTCAAACTCCATCCCAAGAAATGTCATTTGTTCCAGAAAGAGGTGCTTTACTTAGACCACATTGTAAGAATGGTGTGCAAACTGATCCTGATAAGGTGAAAGCAGTGCATGACTGGCCAACACCAGGCAATGTGGGAGAGTTAAAAAGTTTCTGGGACTCTGTACTTATTACCGGAAGTTTGTGAAGGACTTTGCAACTATAGCTCCTCCATTACATGATTTGACTAAAAAAGGCCAGAAGTTTGAATGGACAGTTTCTTGCCAGTATTCTTTCAAGACATTGAAGGAAAAATTGGCCTCCACTCCACTTTTAAAGCTTCCAGATCCCTCAATGTCGTACATACTGGATTGTGATGCTAGTAATGTCGGAATTGGAGGAGTGTTGTCTCAGAAAGTGGGCGAAAACGGACATGTAGTGGCCTACTTCAGTAGGGTTTTAAGTAGACCAGAGAGGAAATACTGTGTAACACAGAGGGAACTCCTTGCTATAGTAAAGAGTCTGACATATTTCCATCCTTACCTCTATGGTGCAAGGTTTACCATCGGGACAGACCATGCTGCGTTACGCTGGTTAAGATCATTAAAGAACCCAGAGGGACAACTAGCACGTTGGATCGGAAAAATAGACCAGTATAATTATAATATTGAATATAGAGTAGGAAAATCCCATGGTAATGCCGATGGACTGAGCCGAAGACCCTGCAAAAATGACTGCAAACATTGCTCCAAAAGAGAGGT
>NW_013768006.1:0-1318 GCF_000517525.1 Limulus polyphemus
AGTGGCACAGCGGTATATCCGCGGACTTACAACGCTAGAATCTGGTTTTCAATACCCGTGGTGGGCAGAGCACAGATAGCCCATTGTGTAGCTTTGTGCGTAATTACAAACAAACAAAGTGCACTGGGACGCTAACCATAGGTTCTCGGATTCACAGATCATTCACGCCAGGCTCGTGTTTAAAATGCAGCAATGGACAGGTAGGTTTTGACATTTCTCTTCTCCTTTTGCTTTGAGCATAACTAAATATGGTTGAACTGACTTTAATTCATTTTTAGGCTTCCCGTCAGGACTGGTGAAACAATGCAATTATTTTTTGTATTGTATCATTAAACAAAAATTGTTGGTACTGTACTTAGAACTTTGTACGCATATCCTAAAAAAGAAAGAGTGTCTTGTTTTTCTTTCGCTAGATAACAAAGAAAGTATGCCTTTAAACTCTGTACAATTCGTAGTGACGGTTACAAAGCTGATGGGTATTAGTCGTCAAAGATATTTTTGGGATGTTCGCTTACAGTCTCGAAATAATTTGGTCTCTGAAATAGCTCAAGCTGAAGGTCTTATGCCAGTGCTGATAGTTTTGCCGAACTTTTTTTTTTTTTATTTGAGAAAGTTTTTACAAGATTCCGAAACACACCATACGTTGCGGCACAACCATATTATTTACAGTAAGTTAGCATTTATGTAACTTTCTATAGTAGTGTCTAAAATGTGTACTTGTTTCGGTCTGGTAGATTCTTATCTAGATATTCAGAATACTTACTTCCCCTTTCATAAACCCTACAGCTGGAACTTGTCAGAGAGGGCTCGCCGGGAAGTTATACCATCTGTGAGGACCACCCTTCCTTACAATGTCTAACTGTAGGCTTTATGAAAATTACACCTGGTCCTCACAGATGATATTACTTCCCTTTTCATAAAGCCTACAGTTAGACATTGTAAGGAAGGGTTCGTCTGGTTCTCACAGATAGTATAACTTTATTTTTCATAAAACCTACAGTTAGACATTGTAAGGAAGGGTTCACCTGGTCCTCACAGATGGTATAACTTTATTTTTCATAAAACCTACAGTTAGACATTGTAAGGAAGGGTTCGTCTGGTTCTCACAGATGGTATAATTTTATTTTTCATAACGCCTACAGTTAGACATTGTAAGGAAGGGTTCGTCTGGTTCTCACAGATAGTATAATCTTATTTTTCATAAAACCTACAGTTAGACATTGTAAGGAAGGGTTCGTCTGGTTCTCACAGATAGTATAACTTTATTTTTCATAACGCCTACAGTTAGACATTGTAAGGAAGGGCTCGTCTGGTTCTC
>NW_013768007.1:0-1050 GCF_000517525.1 Limulus polyphemus
AAGACATGTCAAGAGAAATCATGAGTCCATTTTACAAACGTGTCATGCTGCTGAGACATGTCAAGAGAAATCATGAGTCCATTTTACAAGCGTGTCATGTTGCTAAGACATGTCTAGAGAAATCATGAGTCCATTTTACAAGCGTGTCATGTAGCTAAGACATGTCAAGAGAAATCATGAGTCCATTTTAAACACGTGTCATGTTGCTGAGACATATTCAGAAATATCACAAATCAACACACGTGTCACTTCAATAAAATTCCATCTACAGGTTTGCAAGTTTTGACTCTTCAAGTAAAGGCTCTGTGATACTTCATGGTAACAAGTTGACAGCTGTCCTTATTGTAACTGCTTGACAGTAAGTGAGGGATTTTTTTTTGTTTATTTTGGGAAGAAATACACATTTATAGTAATAATGCTTGGAGACGGCTTGAATGGGTAATGAAGAAAAACTTTAATGTAAGTTTAACATAACAGCAAATGTACAACGTTTCGACAAGGTTTTGTCATCATCACATTTAAGGATTTATCTGCGCTCTGTCCACAGCGTGGGAACGAGCCCCGGATTTTAGCATTATAATACTTACCCACTATCGATGTTGATTTTAAAAACGAAATAAAGAACGAAATAAGAAAAATAAAATCAAACAAACCATAAGAACATACGTAGTTAGACTTTTGGAAGCCATGTTTTCCTACAAATGTTGCTGTAGAAAGTCTCTAAAAACCAGATGTCAGTGTGAACAGCATATAATTAAATCGTTTCTTTATGTTGCTTGAGTGTGTAAGTATATAACAAATATACACCAGTCATTTTACTTAACAGAAACAAATATACACCAGTCATTTTATTAACAGAAAAAATAAATACCAGTCATTTTACTTAACAGAAACAAATATACCAGTCTTGTTACTTAACAGAAACAAATAAACAGCAGCCATTTTACTTAACAGAAACAAATATACACCAGTCATTTTACTTAACAGAAACAAATAAACACCAGTCATTTTACTTAACAGAAACAAATAAACACCAGTCATTTTACTTAA
>NW_013768008.1:0-813 GCF_000517525.1 Limulus polyphemus
AACATCATCCAGGTACACTAGGGCTATCCTCCATTGTAAGCCTTCCAGTACTCTTTCCATCAGCCTCTCAAGAGCCTTAAAGAGGAAACCCGACTTTAAGTCCAGAGTTGAAAACCACCTAGCTCCACTTAGGGCATCAAGAGTATCATCAATTCTTGGCAGTGGATATGAGTCTTTTTCGGTTATACTGTTAAGAGCTCTAAAGTCCACACAGCAACGTTGGGCCCCATCCTTCTTCTGGACTAACACAACAGGAGCTGACCAGGGACTATCTAGTTTCTCGACTATCCCTTCCTTAATTAGGCCATCCATGACCTTCTCCATCTCTCGTCGCTTTGCTGGAGCTATTTTCCTTGGAGGGATCTTTATTGGACGGTGATTGCCAGTGTTTGTTCTGTGCTCTACAAGGTCTGTGCAGCCGAGTTCATGATCTCCTTTTGAAAAGACGTCTGCATAATTCGCCAAAAGTTCTTTTACCTGAAGAGCTTGTGATGATGACAAATGGACTATGCTCTTCTTATAGAGGTCTGTTAAATGTTCTGGAAGTGTATGTCCTTTCTTTATAGTTGTATTTCTTGCTTTAACATTGACTGGCTCTACCTCCTGGCACACACCCAACAATGCCCCTTCCTTAAGTGTTTGCTCACATTTAGAGACATTGGCTACTGTTATGGGTACTACTTGATGACCTGCCACAAGTGACTTTCCAATCTTCACATCCACTGGACTGGATGGGTTTTCCACTGCTTCCACAAGCATTGGGCTTCCATGGGGATGTTCTTTTATACCACCCCAAATTATCTTCTCTGACAT
>NW_013768009.1:0-811 GCF_000517525.1 Limulus polyphemus
ATTGAAAATATAACTACTGAAAAACCTTGCACCAAAAACCTAGCACTCTGGCTACATTCTGTCATATTTTTTCACCTTGATGAAGATGACTACTGTTTTACACATGTTCTCCTTTATCAGATTATATTGTACCTAAAATAAGAAGTAAACAAACTGTAAGAAGGTTTTCCCTTCTGCCGCTTATTTTCTGTGATAATATTTCAGCTGCCGACATTGTTTACCATCCATTCTAAAAATTCAAATATGCAATCCATCACCGAAATGCATAACACCTCTGTATATTAGCAAATACAGGGGTAGAAATTAATGTAATCTCCTTTATAACACAACAGGAAATCCAGCTATAGCAGGCTAATAAGAATAGTTATTTTGTATTAGACTACTTCCACAGATCATGAACATAAGCTTTTACTATAATTTTACAATGTTCCCAATTATCTGTTTTTATAAATAGACCCCTAATTATCACTCACAAATTTAGCTTTGTAATTTATCAGTCATTTAAACCTAAAACTACCACAACTCACACCATTTTAATGTTAGTTACACAGTTTAAGAGATACACACCTGTTATGTAATCCCATTTTCAGGACTTCTCTAGCAGGAAAATGAGTTGATTTGTGACTAATACATTTCAAATCGTAACTACCCTTAACATCTGCAAATGGTGGAAACTGGATATGGTGGGAAAAGCATTATGAATTCTTATATTTCCCTCTGAAGCAAAACTGAAGTAAAAGAGAACACGTAAAGGAAACCCACAATTTCACGTTCAGTGTAGAAAGTTATCGCTTTTCTTCAATGACGTTGT
>NW_013768010.1:0-813 GCF_000517525.1 Limulus polyphemus
GACTTAATCTAGGAACTGTAATCTAGCATCACTAATTAGTTAGCTAATATTTAAGTTTTCTCATTCTATCAAAACCTTTAATATTAAATATAGCCTTTGAGCCTCTAGACTTATATTATGTTATGATTACACCCTTCTCTATAGTGTGTGTAATTTTCAATCGAGCAATTTCAGACTTGTCTCCTAAATGTCATTTAGCAACTGCCAGAAACAAATCCACAGAATAGTGTTGCTAAGCTAAAAGAGGATGACCTAATAAATATTTTAACACACAGGGGTATTGGACTTATGAAGTTTGATACAACAGATTCAGTAGTTGTAACACATGCACATCGCACAGAAATTGTTAAAGTTGGAGCACATGAATTTCAACATAAAGATGGGCGTTCTATGACTGCATTTTGGTTCAAACGGCGCCTTCTGAATGGACAAGAGGTCAATCGTTCCTGGTTGGTGTATTCACCTCTACATAAAACAGCATACTGCTTTTGTTCTCTTCTTTTTTCATCTACAAATATGACGTCCGATAGTTGGTCTGCTTTCAAAACACAGGGTGGATTCTCTAAGTGGAAAAAAATTGAAATGTTAAATGTCCATGAAAATAGTGACAGTCATCGTGAGTCATTTGCTGCTTGGAAAGAAACTGAGCGCCGAATTCGTCTTCAAAGTGGCATTGATGAAGAGCTGCAAAGGCAAATTCAGCAAGAAAAAATAAATGGAGAGATGTATTGCGACGGTTACTGGATTGTACACGATATTCAGCTTCTCAGAATCTTGCATTTCGTGGTCATACTGAGAACATAACCCCAAATT
>NW_013768011.1:0-813 GCF_000517525.1 Limulus polyphemus
ATGGAGTGATATACAAAATAAATAAGGTAATTTGCAATGGAATCAGAAATACAAAAGTATTTAACTTATGTAGACAACGTTACTAGTAGTTCCAATACCAAATCCTTCTCGTTTTCGGTCCAACATGGTTCTCCCCCCACCCACCCACCCGTGTGACAGCGGTAAGACTTCGGATTTATATTGCAAAAATCAGGGGTTCGATTCCTCTCGGTGGTCTTTGCCGATGTGGCTTTGCTATAAAAAAACACACAGACACACCCAGCATGGCCAGGTGGTTAGGGCGCTTGACTCGCAGTCTGTGGATAGCGGGTTCGACTCCTCGTCCCACCAAATATGCTAGCCTTTCAGCCGTGGAGGCGTTATAATGTGATGGTCAATCCCACTATTCGTTGACAAAAGAATAGCCCAAGAGTTGGCGGTGGATGGGGATGACTAGCTTCCTTCCCTCTGGTCGTTCACTGCTAAATTAGGGATGGCTAGCGCAGATAGCCCTCGTGTAGCTTTGCGCGAAATTCGAACCAGATTAAACCTTCTCGCTTCTCAAAAGGGTATGTTAATTAAAACTGCCGGCAATGGACAAAATTGAACATGCTGTGAGTAATGCAACAACGACGTAACAATGCAAACAAAATAACAATTCCAGAGAGGGGGTAAAAGGTCTAAGCTGAACCTGACCCTCCCTGGTCCAAAACATGGACCGAATCCCGATGATGATGATGATGGTTCAAAGGTGGGAAAAGTAAGAACTAAAACACGTTCTGTGATAAATAGGCAGTTATTGATAATATTTTGGATAACTTCACACAGGTGCAA
>NW_013768012.1:0-813 GCF_000517525.1 Limulus polyphemus
GAGAAACTCCAGCTCGCATGCTCCCGGCATCAAGTGACTTCCGCTGTCGTAACACTGCCCCTTCTTTAGCATTGTTCGTCCCGAACAATAGCCACTTACATTAAACCAATAGATAGTTAACAATAACTTAATTAAATGTACAGAATTTACAAACACAAAATTAAAATACAACAAAGTCTCTTAATTTTACAGGACGTATATTCTTCCATACTGGTCTCCATCTCATTGGCTTCTGCTTCACGTGGGGTTCATCTGCTCCATCAGGAAATGTCCCATTATTGGTAGCAGTCGCATCAGTGGTAGTAACTTCATTAACGGCTTCACTGTTTTCCTTCTCAAAACCGGGTAGAGTTTCTTCTTCAACAGGTGACGTCTTCAGCAGCGTCATTTGTTCTGTTGTTCATTTTGTTCCAATTGAAATGTCCTGTGATAATGCCAAAGCCTGTTGGCATGCACCACCTTCGGCTTACCTCACCGACCATATTTTATTCGGAAAGTCGCATCTGAGAGATGATCCACTAGGTCATATGGGCCTTCCCATTGAGAAGACAACTTAGGAGACTTCTCTTTGGTCTTCCTGGGATTATACAACCACATCTTGTCTCCTAGTACAAAGCTGACTTCAGTAGATCTCTTATCATAACATATGTTCATGGAATCAGCAGACATTTTGAAGTTTGAATGCACTTGATGATCAATATCATCCATCCTTTCAGATAACACTTTCACGAACCCTGGCACATTTTCAGGCAACTCTTCGTAAGGTGGGCGTCCTGTTATCAGGTTCACTGGCAACCACAGTTCCCGACCAAA
>NW_013768013.1:0-2219 GCF_000517525.1 Limulus polyphemus
ATTCTGGTCTCTCCTGAGTCGTAGAACAGAATATTCAATGTCGGAAAAGGCAGGATTTTGAGGGAACCTGTTAAGCTGGACAAAACGCCACTGCACCAAACATCGCTTAAATAAATACATTATTTTTTAATTACACGTTGAGTCATTACAAATCTGTTTTAAATATCTTAGCCGTCCGCAGCCCCATGGATTCCACTCTTAGCAGAAAACAGCTGTATTTTAATGTTCAGGTACTTAGGAGTTATTTATATGTGGTTTTAATGGGGGTCAGTTGGTGTTACACTCTATCATAAAGTTTCAAAAATCATTATATATCAGGATATTTGATAATTTTCTTGAGATATAAAGGAGCTTAAATACAGACAAAATACATTATATGACTTTTCCGAAACGTTCCATAGTATAAACACACTAAATATCTCCTAAAGTTTCGGAAAACTGAATGTGATTGAGATTGAACAAAAGTGTTCGAGTGTGCTAAAATCGATTTTTCCCAATGGGGTGGTCTTTAGTAGAGGCGAGAGATGCAGACATACGTCAGTTTTGTACGATAAAAAGATTGACTCTGTCATGATATAAATGACTGTTTAGTTTAGATATTAGTGACTAATTTGTTTTTGTGAGTGAATATTTTATTATTGTTTAGTAAGTTAAAAGCAGGCGATTGTAGGATGTTGTGTTTATAAGTCATTGAAGTTGGGACTATCGAACGTCGCGTGCAATACATTGGTGTCGAGAATAAAGAGATTTCTAGAAGACGGTTATTAGTTTATTAGTTTGTAATTAAGCACAAAGCTACACAATGGGCTATTTAATCCAGGTTTCGATACCCGTGGTGGGCAGAGCACCTTTGCTCTTTTCTGCTAACGTCCATCCGCTCGTCTCACGCTATTTATATTTAATCGTTTTTCATTTAATCGTCTGTCCACCTGCTAGAACCCCCAAAAGTTCAGCGTGAAGTTAGCTACTGTATAAGTGATAGGCCTAATTCAAACATTAAATAATGCAGATAAAATTCTCACAGACAATCAGTTTTAATCTAACATATTAAACGGTTTAGTTTTGCGCGGAAGGCACTCTCTCCTTTAGGAACAGTGACATGACAGTTGAACACGTGGTCATGAACTGTTCACTTACTAATAGGTTTGCCTGTCCATCTGGTGAAATATCGACGCAGACGTGCCACAAATTAAAATACAGTTTCTCTTGAGTCGGGCTTAACTCCTATGAACTTCTGATGAAAATCTTCTTCAGTAAGTTCATATCGTTTGAGTAAAGACACTTTTAATTTGTCATAATCCAAGGCATCTTCTGACGTCATGCCTGCATATACTTGTAGGCCTTTTCCTGTGAGAAGTGGGCTGAGACAGGCTGCCCAGTCGCCTTTGGGCAAATCTTTCATATCTATCCAGGAAATTATCCATGTCATCTTTATGTTCATCAAACAGCTTAAATCGGCTAGCCCTGACTCCATTGTCATTCTTGGGTCCTTCTTCCTTCAGTTGGGTGGGTTTTGGTATCTCAATGTGTGCTCTTATTCTCTCTATTTCTAGTCTCTCTTCTCTCTTTCTTCTTTTTCAACTTGTGCTCTTATTCTTCCTCTCTCTCTCTATTTCTAGTCTTTCCTTTTTCTCATTTTCTTCTGGCTCGGCATGGCTAGGTGGATAGGGTGCTTGACTCGAAATTTGAGGGTCGCGGGTTCGAATCCCTGTCCCACCAAACATGCTTGCCCTTTCAGTCATGGGGGCGTTATAATATGACGGTCAATCCCACTATTCGTTGTCAAAAGAGTAGCCCAAGAGTCGGCGGGGGTTGGTGATTACTAGCTGCCATCCCTCTAGTCTTTCACTGATAAATAAGGGATTGCTCGCGCAGATATCCCTACTTGATCATCTCATCTACGTCTTTTCCTGGCAGAACAGTATGTGGAAGCCCATGGAGGTAGTATAACTGATAAGTCCTAGAATGTCCAGTTAAATTTGAAGCTAGTAATGGCTAACCAGAAGCAGGAGTTTACCAAAGGTGACAGAAGATTAATAGAAAGAAGGGAGAAGAGATGATATGTTTGTTATAAAATGGAACATATTGTAAAGGAGTGCAAGTCCATTATCAGCAAACGATAGCAGAAACCACAACATAAGGCAGCTGTAGATATTTACAAAGACAGTACTGGTAAGGAACAATAAAAGTGTGACTGGTACTATTGGTGCTGCTACCAG
>NW_013768014.1:0-813 GCF_000517525.1 Limulus polyphemus
TCTAGTTTATCTCTAGATTAGTGATAGCTAACACAGCTTTGCGCGAAATTCAGATTCAAAAAACCTTTTAGAGTTACATCATATCAGGCTACGTTTCGACAGTTACGAACAATAATGTGCTGCCATCTAGGTGTTACCAACTTCAACTTGTTTATATTTTCAACATAAATAATCAATGACAGAATTCCGACTAAGACGTTATAGTTATAATTCTCGTTAGTCAGGATTAATATTTGGACTATCACTAAAGCATATATGTATATAACTCAGAGCCATTCTTTGAGCAACTATGCCGCAGCTAAAAACAAACATAAAAATATTGAAAAACTGTCATCGCTCTGTGGATACTCAACGTCCATAGTCTAAACTTTTGTTTGATACGTGTTTGTTAAAGTCTACGAATCTGCGGAAACATTTTTAGTTATTGAGAGTGGTCTAATTAATATTTCGCAGGGAATCTAGATCCAGGTGTCAAAAGTGTGTAGACAATTTTTGTTTTATTCTAAGTAACTAAGTAACTTTTTCAGTCGTTGGGAATGTTGTTTTGGATTATTTTGGGAAGTTTAATTCAAAGTTCATTGCACGTAACGATAAGATTGGTTACTGTTATTATCACGTGCGTCTCACTTTTCACATTGTTTGCATTCTCTATTTACACACATTTTCAAGGTTCCGTCCAAGGCGGTGAGCAATGTTAGTTAAGATATTTAAGTTTAACGAACAATATTGTTTCTTCATTATTTCTAGTTCCTTGAAAGCCTCAGCACGTCATAAGTGTTGGGGCTGCATCTCCAGTATCAATCTTATTTGTTT
>NW_013768015.1:0-2379 GCF_000517525.1 Limulus polyphemus
ACTGATGTATTTGACCACGCCCAAGATCTCATAGGTTAATTTACTCTAATCGTGCCTAAAAGAATTTCAAGTGTCGTGGCTAATGAGGATTTCTTCTTGTTTATTATAAAGTTAAAAGAAAACACTTATAGTCAGCAATATTAATCCGTTAAAAAAGATGCTGTTGTCGAGAAATATCTGTAAAAACATAACCGGATCACAAAAATGAATGTAAAACCCCATCTATCATTAGATTTACCAACTGTCACTGAGCTATACCGGTTTAATGGAAATCCACCCCTCTTAAGTAACCCTCGACAATGGCGAATCGAAAGAACAAAAGTAGATTTCGTAGAGGTTCACTGTGGCGAATAAAATATATTTCAAAAAAACATAAGTATAATAGCCGGATCAACTAAATATTAGAAGATCGATCAACATTACAATCTTTTTTTTTAACGGATTCTCTTCTTTCACATGTGTGTTCTTATAGATGGAACAAAACTAAATGTAAACTGAATGTTTACATGTTAAAATAAAGTGTAATCCAGTTATATTTTACATTATACTTTTCGTACAGATTTACATAACACATTAACTTTCTTTCTGCTATAAGACATTTAGTCTTAACAATAATTTCATCAATCTTACGGTGTAATGTTTCAATATAATAGTATTGATTATTAAAAAAAACGAAAATTATTATTCGGTCTGGTTTCGTAACCGTCTCAGCGGTTTAGGAGTTTAACTGGATCCTTCCAACTCCATTCATTTCAAAGAAACAAGTTTAACACTTGCTAACTATTAATGCAAATTTTTTAGCTAAACGGTCATCATGATGCTTATATCTTCGTGACCGTCTATTTCTTAAATTGACAGACATATCCTGTTGTTACTGTATCCCACTTGATATTCCACCAAGTGACAGCATATGAACAACGTACAGGCAATGATAGTCATTTATAAAACACGCATGTGCCAACTTTAATATTTATATGTGTGGGTGTGACAATGTTTTAAGACAAATTACTTGTTACCTCTAAAACACCCCGCGGTGGCTCAGCACTAAGCTTGGGGTCTTATAACGCTAAAATTCGGAGTACGTTCCCTTTGATGGGCACTACGCAGATAGCCAATTACGCATCTTGCGTTTAAAACAAGCCTCTAAATTCGTAAGAATTCTGATTATAATGACGTCTCAAAATTTTCCTGAACTATAAATAGCGAAAGATGAGGGTAAAGTAATTTTAAATATCCGTTTAAACAAAAGATAAAACAATGTGTTATTATAACTGGAAATCTACCCCAGTATATACGCACAATGAACAATATAAAAACTGTTTATTTGTTTTTTCTTACATGATGACTGGAAAATCAATACTCATTCTTAAAAATAAGATGTAATGTAGATATAATGTTTGGTTAAATGATTTTCATAGAGTTTCAGAGAACGGTAAGACAATCCTGGTTTATTTGCTGTCGTAAAAGAACAAGATTCTGAGGTTTCAAACTTAACTATATATTTAGTGTATCTGATAAATAAGAATTATCTTGTTATGTATTTCGTTTTCCATCTCAGACTAGCATGGGAATTCCTAGCCAAAGTGTCTGTGAAAAAAAAAGAAGTTTTTTTTTTAGCATTCATAAAATGAAAAATGATTTTGTAATCTTAGATGAAACAGAAACCATTAAACAATAAGCTTACTTTATTGGAAATGTACTATTATTAAGACACGAACCAAGTACCTGTTTCATCAGATGTAGAACCAACGCAGTTGACTTTCTTTTTTTCCTTGTCTGTTTTTGTAAATGTTTTCGTTAAGTAAATTTTGAGCGTAGGGTTAGGTTCCTAAAATACTGGAAATCAATACGAAAAATAACAAATTCCTAGAGTACAATAACTTCAGAGTCTTAAAAATGAAAATAAACAAAGTTTATCGTAGGAGACGGATTATAATTAATTCATTACTGTATATTATGACACTTATGCATATTATTATGTATTATGCATACAATTTTATGTTGTTTTAAATATGGAATGTCAGTCAAGTAAGTAGTTAAGTTTGTTTGTTTTTGTACTAGTTACCTATTGTTCTTGGTCATTCACCTGTGGTATCACACGCACTTTCTCCTAGTAGATATTTCTATAAATTTGAGCATACTATGTAGAAGCACAAAGTGGCAATTTCCACTAGCATGTCACTTGATACCTTGAGAATACAATCTCTCTCTCTCATTTAGTAAGAATGTCCAACATTGTCGTGTGTAAGTAACGTGCATCTCCTGGAAATAATAGCATTATTGTTTCGTGCACATAATTCATGTGTTTTTTTCAGTATGAAACATACTACAACAGTTCACAGATTTACACCAATTTGCAGTATATGTTTCCAATTGTTT
>NW_013768016.1:0-812 GCF_000517525.1 Limulus polyphemus
TAGCGTTTGTTTTAGCGTGATTGTTGAAATTAAGTGTATCGTAAAGTTATATTCGGAAAGAATAAACCAGTTTTATTAAGTAAGGACTTGTGTCGCTAAAGTTTCGTCGGAACCAAGTTATGGAAAAATCAATTAACAAACGGAGACATAACAGTATCCTCCTTGTACAAAAGACAATAGATCATCCTTTAATGTATTTAATTATCTTTGAAATTTACTAATGTTTTCCATTTGTGTACTCTGGATTTCTCTCAATTGTTGGAGGCTTTCTTCTTATTTATTTTCTTTCTCCTTCATCCACTGCATTCGTCTCTCTTCTTGTTCATTTTCTTTCTCCTTCAACCACTGTTGTAATCTCTCTTCTTGTTCATTTTATTTTTCCTCAAACCATTGCTGTAGTCTCTCTTCTTGTTTCTTTTGTCGTTCTTTTGTTTTTTTTCCTCGAAGAACTGCTGTTGTCTCTCATCTTGTTTCTTTTGCTGCCGTCAAATCAGTTAATCTGTAGTTAGATTTGCCCCTTCTCGTTTCCATTTTTTTCTTTTCCATCCCACTTCTGACACCAATATGTTACGTCTCTGGTTCGTTGGTTAATTTTCCGTAGAAATTCTTTCCGAAAAACTTGAGTGATACAAGTCCTTTCTTAAATAAAACTAGTTTATTTTTTCTCAATACAACTTTGCAATACACTTAATTTTCACAGTTACTTTAACTTAAACACACGCTATAATTCAGAACGATTCACGCAATTTAATTAAGGTCACTACCGCGCTCAACTCAATTGTCCATCTCTGCCTGTCTGCAATTATCTATCC
>NW_013768017.1:0-815 GCF_000517525.1 Limulus polyphemus
TACCTAGCGATTGTTCAGCTCCATTTTAATACCAGCGATTGTTCAGCTCCATTTTAATACCAGCGATTGTTCAGCTCCATTACCATGCGAACAAAGCTTGATTATTTAAAGTGATCAAATATTTGTTATCTGAAGGTTCAGATTAAAGAAAAACTGAACTTATTTTACCAGATGTTCCTCCAGTCCTGCACCAGACATTCACACAGAGACAAGTCCATCCAGGAGCTTCAGTTTCCATGCTTTGTACAGCTTCCGGTCATCCAACTCCGGAAGTGACATGGACGGTTGATGGCCAACCACTTCCTGATCGTTTACACAACGATAACATAGTGAGAAACGATGGTATGATCATCAGTTACGTGAACATCAGCGATTTACGTGTCCCAGATGGAGGTGTGTACCAGTGTAAGGCAACAAACCCTGTTGGTTCAGTGTCTCACTCGAATAAACTTGACGTCTATGGACCACCATTCGTTCGTCCAATGGGCAATGTGTCGGTAGTGGAGGGGCAGCGACTAGCCATATATTGTCCAGTGTCAGGCTATCCTATTCACAGTATAACCTGGGAAAAGGGTACGTGTTTTTTGAACTAAAATTTAACGTCTTGCGTTTTAATTTCTAGAAGTACAGCAAAACGATTAATCAGATTGACTAGCAAACTTCACGAGATTTGAACTGAACAAAGCATGGCTCGAAACGGTGTGTTTCCAGTATCTAATCTTTGAGAACACATTATCTTATTGTTAAGTCTGAATACGAGTTAACAATGATTCAAAGTGCTATAATTGCTAGAATAATAAGATTACTGTAATTTC
>NW_013768018.1:0-1452 GCF_000517525.1 Limulus polyphemus
CGAGTGGTTGTCCCTTCAGGTTTGTTGCCAGGTGCACTGCTTTCTGCTCATCTGTCCATCTATTCATTTCTTCCAATAGCTAAAATTGTGTTCTACATGCTTCCCATCGAATTCCTGTGGCTTCCTTCGTACTAGATCACCCCTATTGCTGACACTCGTGTCTGGAATGTGACTTGTGACAGGACTGAAGATGTCTGCATTAGGGTTTAGCTGCGGGGTCTGGAAGGAGCTTCCTGTTGTCTGAGGCTGATTAGGTCGATGGCTAATATATCCTCCTTGTGTAAAAGACATTAAATCATTATTTCATGTATTTAATTCACTTTGACATTTACCAGTGTTTTCAATTTGTACTTCTTGCCACTGTTATTGACTTTCCTGTAGTTTTTGCTGACTTTCCTGTTTCCTTTCTTGTTTATTTTCTTTCTCCTCCAACCACTGCTGTAGCTTCTCTTCTTGTTTATTTTCTCGTTCTTTTCGTTTCCTTTCTTTTTCCTCCAACAACTGCTGTAATCTCTCTTCTTGTTTCTTTTCTTTATCCTCCAACAACTGCTGTAATCTCGCGTTTATTATGCTGTTCGAGCTGCCACTGTTGCAACTTTTTTGCCACTGCTGTTGTCTCTCTTCTTGTTTCTTTTCTTTTTCCTCCAACAACTGCTGTAATCTCTCCTCTTGTTTATTTTCTCGTTCTTCTTGTTTCTTTTGCTGTTCTTGTACTGCTGCCATCAAATCTGCGAAGCTGTAGTTTGATTTGCCACCTTTCGTTTGCATCTTCTTTTTTTTCCCATCCCACTTCTGACACCAATTTGTTACGTCTCTGGTCGTTTGTTAATTTCCGGTATAAATTCTTCCCGAGGAACTTCAGCGATACAAGTCTTTTCTTAAATAAAACTATTTTTTTCCTTCTCAATACAACTTTGCAACACACTTAATTTCCACAGTCACTTTCACTTAAACACACGTTATAATTCACAACGATTCACGTACTTTACTTACCGTCACTACCGCTCACTTGACTCAGTTATCTGTCTCTATCTCCATCTATCTGCAACTTTTATCTCCGCTTTATGCCGGGCTTATATACTAAAATAGAGGGCATCTAGAAAAGACTAGAGTTGCCAGGAACAGTCATAATCCTTCTAGAAACTCCAGCGCGCATGTTTCCAGCGTCACGTGACTTCCGCTGCCGTAACAACATATATATTTCAGATACAATCAAAAAAGTGAAACGTTTTCTGCATACATAATTATCTATAGAAGTTGTGTTTCATCGAATACATAGTGCTACAATAACAAGTATCTACAAAAGATCTCCTCCCCATTCCTTATTGTTCTTGGCTTGTCTATCTTTATACGTGTGGATACTGTAAGGCCTCCTATATTGGCAAAACCAAACGCCATTTAAAAGTCAGAGCCTATGAACATATGGGAATTTCCATTTAAACGCAAAAAAAC
>NW_013768019.1:0-812 GCF_000517525.1 Limulus polyphemus
CATGTGTCGGTAGTCTTTAGTTTTTTTTTTTTTTTTTTTTTTTTTTTATTTATTATTTGGTTTTGAGTTTCGCGCATAACTACACGAGGGCTATCTGCGCTAGCCGTCCCTAGTTTATCAGTGAAATACTAGAGAGAAGGCAGTTAGTCATTACTACCTACTGCTCGCTAACACTTGGGATTGACCGTTACATTATAACGTACCCACGACTAAAAGGGGTGGGCATGTCTGGTATGACAGGGATTCGAATCCGATGTTAGTCGGTGATTCAAAACTTGCTTACTTTTACGGGAGAAATTTCAAAATATGTGAGTGACAGGGAGATAAAATTGAATACGTAAATCATTCACGAGATCCGAAGTGCTGACAGGCACGGGGTTTGTAAACAGACATGGGGTTTGTAAACAGACATTCGATTATGTTTATATAAACATAGTTCTAAGCATTATTTTGTCACTTCATGCTTGAAATACGAGCTTAACTTATATTTAAACAACCAACGTTTTGTCTGTATAGTTTATTCAAACATTATTAAACCATGAGTTTACCGTTTTAAGAAATTTGTTTTTTGATTATATATGTTGTCTTGAACTTGCGTTTTGTGTACATAATTATTCAAGGAATATTAGTAAACTATGGTTACGTATCTGGTCGTTTGTTAATTTCCGATATAAATTCTTTCCGAGGAACTTCAGCAATACAAGTCCTTTCTTAATTAAAACTAGCTTATTCTTTCTCGATATAACTTTGTAGTACACAGAATTTCCACAGTCACTTTACTTAACAACCTTTATAACACACGCTATATATCA
>NW_013768020.1:0-816 GCF_000517525.1 Limulus polyphemus
ATTATACTGGTCTATTTTTCCGATCCAACGTGCTAGTTGTCCCTCTGGGTTCTTTAATGATCTTAACCAGCATAACGCAGCATGGTCTGTCCTAATGGTAAACCTTGCACTATAGAGGTAAGGGTGGAAATATGTCAGACTCTTTACTATAGCAAGGAGTTCCCTCCATGTTACACAGTAGTTCCTCTCTGGTTTACTCAAAATCCTACTGAAGTAGGCCACCACATGCTCGTTTTCGCCCACTTTCTGAGACAACTCTTCTCCAATTCCGACATTACTAGCATCACAATCCAGTATGTACGGCAGTGAGGGATCTGGAAGCTTTAAAAGTGGAGCGGAGGCCAATTTTTCCTGGCAGGAAACTTTCCATTCAAACTTCTGGCATTTTTAGTCAAATCATGTAGTGGAGTAGCTATAGTTGCAAAGTATTTCACAAACTTCCGGTAATAAGTACAGAGTCCCAAGAAACTTCTTAACTCACCCACATTGTCTGGTGTTGGCCAGTCACGCACTGCTTTCCCCTTATCAGGATCAGTTTGTACACCATTCTCACTAACAATGTGGCCTAAGTAAAGCATTTCTTGGGATGGAGTTTGAGGTTTGCTACTTTCAAACGCTTGAATACTTCCTCCAGCCTGGACATTTCCTCGTCAAAAGTTGTTGCAAATACAATGACATCGTCCAGGTACACTAAGGCTATCCTCCATTGTAGGCCTTCCAATACTCGTTCCATCAGCCTCTCAAATGTTGCTGGAGCATTACTGAGCCCGAATGGCATCACTCGGTATTGTCAGAGACCTTGGCCATAACTAAATG
>NW_013768021.1:0-812 GCF_000517525.1 Limulus polyphemus
AATCATGCTATAACAAGACATTTAATTAGAAAACAAAATTAATCTATATAAACAAAACTTTCAATCATGCTATAACAAGACATTGAATTAGAAAACAAAATTAATCTAGAGTAAAAACTTTCAGTCATACTACATCAAACCTTTCACAAGACACTGAATTAGAAAATCTAGAAAAAATCCAGCAAAACTTTCAATCAAGTATGAGGACTTAAGATATCATTATTTCTTTTTTTTGCAGATGCAGGCATTTTTTGTCATATAATCATGACATATACTTATCATTCCAGACTTATTATATGTATCATATACTTATCATTCCAGACTTATTATATGTATCATAGACTTATAATTCCAGACTTATTATATGTATCATATACTTATCATTCCAGACTTATTATATGTATCATATACTTATCATTCCAGACTTATTATATGTATCATAGACTTATAATTCCAGACTTATTATATGTATCATATACTTATCATTCCAGACTTATTATATGTATCATATACTTATCATTCCAGACTTATTATATTGTCTCTGTGTGTTAATTAATTTTCCGTAACTTCGTTCCGACGAAACTTAAGCGACACAAGTTTTTACTTAATAAAACTGGTTTATTCTTTCCGAATATAACTTTACCGATACACTCAACTTCAACAATCGTGCTAAAACAAATGCTATATCAACGAACGTCAATAATACTTCTGACCGCAGATCAATTACACACTGTCCACCACACATTACATTCCCCTCTTTTATATACCAGCCTACCCTATCTCTAGTAATTACTAGAGCATTTGCCAAAGTA
>NW_013768022.1:0-812 GCF_000517525.1 Limulus polyphemus
AATATAGAATACATTTTAATGCTGTAGTACATACTGGAATATAAAATACATTTTAATACTGTAGTACATATTGGAGTATAAAAGACATTTTAATACTGGTAATAAACGGCCATATTTTTCATTAATTGGAGATTGAACGTTTGGCTTTACAGTCTTTTCACTAACAGTACAAAGCCTCAAATACTACTGATGGTACGAATCTGACTAGGATTCACTATCATACCATGTAGAAAAAGAGTATCGACTCGAGTGTTACTTCAGTTTAATGTACTTTTGTCGTCTTTAAACTCAATGATACCTAAATTGTGCTATACAGTAAATAATAATAAATCAATTTCTTTTTATTTGTGTAGATACGCAGCTTTGCTGATAACTGGAACCAAAATTACAATTTTTTTATTTATTTAAAAAAAAGCATGTCCAAATAACCAAAAATTAAATAATAATACTAAGAGAACTCATAACTAACACCTAAAAGATCCAGAACTAGATACTAACACCTAAAAGATCCAGAACTAGATACTAACACCTAAAAGTCCAGGTAATAGATACTAACACCTAAAAGTCCAGGTAATAGATACTAACACCTAAAAGATCCAGACCTAGATATTACGTCCAAAACAACCAGAATTAGATACTAGCGTTGTAACTAATGTTATAATCTTTTAAATAAATCAACGCATGGTTACCCATAACCTTGCATAATGATTGAAACAGTATTATCTGGGTTGTGGTCTTGTCAAACATTTTGGTATCATTACTTTGTTCAGTTGTTTGGTAGTTCGCCTGTCCACAGTGTACTGTTTTACCAG
>NW_013768023.1:0-828 GCF_000517525.1 Limulus polyphemus
AACGTTTATTGATATCTTTTTATCATGTGTACCTTGTCGAACTTCACAGCCTGGAAAATGGGAATAATGTGAAGAATTCATAGAAAATGCTGCCTGTAGCTCACTCAATTTTTGAATCTCGTACATCTATGGCTTGCATGAGCAAGTCTTGGTTTCCTCAATCACAGAATCTGGAAGCTCAACATAATTCCTTTGTGTTTCTAATCTTCTTGTCTTCTGTAACTTTGAACCAGGCTTTTGTCCCATTTTGTTTTTCATGTTTCTCTTCTACGCTTTTGGAATCATGATTGCAGTCACACCTGAAAAATTTTCCACATACCACACTTGGCATTTTTGCATTTACATGTTAACGGTGCCATTTTGGCAATCTTTTTTCTGAAACAAATCAATGGAAAATACAAAACTAGTAAATATTATAGAATATTGGTAGAATTTTAATAGGTTCAGGAAGACCCAGGATTTAGCTCCGTTACGTTATGAGAGAATCAATGCAAAAAATTTTAACCAATTATCCTCTTTTTTCGGCTTAAATAGCCCCGTGGGACTGAGAAAAAATTTTACCTCTGAGGTATGCATTACGTGTTAACAAACAAGTATTATATTTATATGTATCTTCTTCATTTTTGTTTAGTAATTGTTTGTGGCTACTAGTAAAAGTATATCTCTTGTATTTATTAAAAGTTTGTTGTTAATGTTTCTTTAATTGAGTAAATTGGGTGGTGAGGGTTGAGAACCTCATATCACATTACAGATTATGTATGCACATTGTGCCACAGTGTTTCTTTGTTAATATTCTGTGGAGAATTAAAAGGTGGTAACTTTTTCAAT
>NW_013768024.1:0-813 GCF_000517525.1 Limulus polyphemus
ACAAATCCTACAAAGTCATGTTATTGGAATAATACATAAGGAAAAAAATTTACATAGTTAGTTATTCTCAGCTGGGGGCGACTCCAGCCATTGGAGACAAGGATAAAAGAAATAGCCCTATTAGTAAAAAAGAAAAGGACATTAAATTTTTATGTTATTTGTTATAAAGAAGTTATATATTGCGGGATAGAGACAATTCGTAGTTAATAGAGAGAGGTAGGTAAAAGGGACTTATGTTACCCATCTGTTGTTTTATGGCTACTCGATCTCTTTGGTAATATATATATTCCATGAAAGAGTGTTCTGGGTCTTCAAAATTTGAACAATGGCTGCATTCACCATTTGGGTGTACTTTTATTTTGTACAGATGTCCATTTAGACCTGTGCAGTTAAACCGGAGGCGTGTAGTAACAACTTCTTGGTGTCTGTTCATACATTCATACTTGATGTGAGAAGAAACAACAGGAACAATTTTCTTGTAGATATTGGAATATTGCACGGCATTCCATCTACACTGCCAGGAATCTAAAATGAATTGATAAACTTGGCTATAGAGGTCACCAAGTTCAATAGAAACGTTTGTGACCCCAGGATATGCAAACGCATTCTTGACCAGATGATCAACTATCTCATTCCCCTAGGTTCCTATATGGCTAGGGACCTAAAGAAATCGGACAAGGTATATAAATACTTCACTCAGTAACATTGAGTTAGATGTAAAGGAGCCGTTCTTAATCGAAAGTAATGAACTTAGAGTCACCGACAATCAGAGCTTTTGTAACCTCGGAATCTTCCAGCCACAGAAGGGCTTTT
>NW_013768025.1:0-813 GCF_000517525.1 Limulus polyphemus
GTAGACATCTTCTGATGGTGATGTTTATAAAATAGATTTGTTTCATGTTACCTGTATTTGTAGACATCTTCTGATGGTGATGTTTATAAAATAGACTTGTTTCATGTTACCTGTATTTATAGACATCTTCTGATGATGATGTTTATAAAATAGACTTGTTTCATGTTATCTGTATTTATAGACATCTTCTGATGATGATGTTTATAAAACAGACTTGTTTCATGTTACCTGTATTTGTAGACATCTTAAGATGGTGTTGTTCATGAAATTCTGATGAAAAGCATGTTAGAGTTTCAGTGTAATGATAATGTTTGGTGATGAAGCCTATTGCGTGTGGGACTACAGATGGTATGAAAAGATCTTTTCTTTAATTCCCTCTATGGTCCTTTTTAATGTTATTAAATTGTGAAGTTTCTTGTCTTCAACCAGTTACACAGCCAAAGCACTAGTGAAGAGGTCTTGTCCACCAGTTCTGGATATGGTGCAGATGTGGTAAGTTTTAAAATATTAAACACTGAATTATTTGACCTTGACATTATAACTGAAGTGGCAATTGTGTGGATAAAATCTAAGTTTTAAAATAGTTTGTGGTGAGATACAACATCTGATTAGTTACTTAATGTGCAGTAATTGTTGACCTACTTAACCTCATTATCTTATCTACATCTGTTGAACAATACTTAACATACTAAGATGTTGGATATATTTAACCTAATTATCTTAACTACATCTGTTGAACAATACTTAACGTACTAAGATGTTGGATATATTTAACCTAATTATCTTAACTACATCTATTGAACAATACTTAAT
>NW_013768026.1:0-832 GCF_000517525.1 Limulus polyphemus
CCAACATAGCTATGATACTGTTAATGTAAGCACAGTATTTTCAACATAGCAACAGTACTGCCAACATAGCTGTAATACTGTTAATGTAAGTACAGTATTTTCAACATTGCTGGAAGATTGTTAACATAGTTACAATACAGCGCCCTCTGTTGCTACATTGTTGGAAGTAAAGATTCAAAAGTAAGCAAAGTAATTTATTTTAAATGATAGTAAATATTAAATTAAGTAATAAAAATGTTTTGTTTGTGTAGGAAAACACACATACTTGAGAATATAACTCCTAACAATTTAAAATAACTTGGTCACCGTCTGACTTTGCTTTGATAAAGTATGTTATTAAGATAGTGATTTATACATTTCTAGTGGCATAGTCTGTCCCGCGACGAACAGTCGAAGTATTATGAAATGGCACGAAAGGAAAGACAACTACACATGCAGCTGTATCCTGGTTGGACTGCTCGTGACAACTATGCTCTAAACAACAAAAAAAAGAAGAAAAAGAAAGACAAGAGCACTGATGGAGGTAAGGTTATCAGCTTTTAACTTTAAAAAATATATATATATATAATGTGACACTTAAGGTCATGAAGGAAGACTTGTATGTGACCTTCAACCTTTCCTCATTTTCATAACATAATACTTTTTAAACCTTTAAGGTCATTATACTGGTAGGAAACTGGTAACTCAGTCAGATTCATCAAACAACTGATAAATAGATAGAAACCCAAACTGGTGAATGGGTGACAAATAGGATTTAAGCAATTATTTTTACCTGGTGAGTAAAATATGCACTAAATATACAAATACAAGTAGCTTGGAAATGGATATATAC
>NW_013768027.1:0-813 GCF_000517525.1 Limulus polyphemus
AAGTACATTGTTCTCCTCTGAAGATAACTAACTTTATTGTACTTAACGACAAACAAACTGCTTATCTAGTAATAAGTCGTATATTCTGGTTCTATAAGTACATTGTTGTTATCTAAGATATCTAACTTTATTGTACTTAACGACAAACAAACTGCTTATCTAGTAATAAGTCGTATATTCTGGTTCTATAAGTACATTGTTCTCATCTGAAGATAACTAACTTTATTGTGCTTAACGACAAACAAGTTCTTCCTTCTTAAGAAAGACAAATGCTATAATTATAATAAATATTTACTTCAAAGGATGAGAAATCCCGAATGTTTCAGTAATAACACACCCGATTGAAAATATAAAAGCGGATTTTAACTTTGGACAGATGAAAAAAGAACCATACAGTTTATAAAATGTTGTAAAACATTTTATTATTCCTAAAAATACATTAATGTTGATCCTGCTGTTGTATTCACTTCGTTAATTAACGTCTGAACTAATATGGTCAGCTTCATATTTTAAAGACGTTAATTGTAGTATTCTATTAACGTGTGTCGTTTCCTTTATAAGCTGGTACTGCTGTTAAAGTGGAGGAAGAAAACACAAACGAATATATTAATGTTGAAATTGGATATAAAACTCTGAGATTAAAACTACAGACTACATAAGACAGACTACTCTCTTACAGTTAACAAGTTTTATTGTTAGTACTAGCTATATGTATATATACTTGTTCCTTATGTCACTGAGACAAGTCCACTTCTAATATTTAACAAAGTGAATTATATATACTGCTATAAGATGACCATGTAACAGTATTAA
>NW_013768028.1:0-813 GCF_000517525.1 Limulus polyphemus
GGAACACAGCCGATTCCAAGTTGCAGCCTTGATCTGAATGCAGTTCGTATGGCATACCAAATCTGAAGAAGAAATCACTAATAGCCGAAGCTACATTTGTAGCTTCCTGATTTGGTATTGCATATGCCTCAGGCCACTTGATGAAATAATCCATCACCACACAAATGTACTTGTTTCCAGCACGAGTTTGGGGCAGAGGACCAGCAATGTCAATGGCTACTCTGTCCATTGGTGTACCAACTTGATATAACTTCATTGGAACACGTCCCTTATGCTTGGGTCCCCTTTTAGCACAACATGTACTGCAGGTTCTGCACCATTCTTCCACATCTTGCCTCATACCTATCCAGTAAAATATCCGCCGTTGGTGACTCAGTGTCTTCTTAACTCCAAGATGTCCTCCTGTTAAACTATCATGGGATTGACGCAGCACAACTTTCCATAACTTTCTAGGTATAACTGTTTGCCAGGTCATCACTTGCCCATCTGCAGTTTCCCATCTCCGGATAAGAATACCATCTTCAAGCTTCAACTGGTCCCATTGTGTCCAACAGTTCTTTGTCACAGGGCTTAAGCTAGACACCTTCTCCCAAGCATGGCACAAAACACTTGCTTTTAGAAAATCAATTATTGGCTTCAAATCTTGGTCTTTCTCCTGTCCTGTTTTAATATCTATATTTGGTTCCACTTCACCATCATCAACTCCTTCAGTCACTTTGACCTCAGCTTGATGGCACCTGGTTAGTTCAATCTCTCTTTTACAGCAATGTCTGCAGTCATTTTTGCAGGCTTAGTCCATCGGCATTTCCATGA
>NW_013768029.1:0-813 GCF_000517525.1 Limulus polyphemus
CTGAATTCACACGAATTTTTAGGGTATGATAGAGTAATTTCTATACCCTCACGGTAGTAGACGCAAATGTTGAAGATCTGGGTTTTCAGCTCTACAGAACCATTTTCTCCAAGATGTTCACAAGTTCTACCGATATATGTGGCTGAGGTATTTCACGTGCCATTGTAAGGTGGATAAATGCGGTCCTGTTTGAGAATGAACACTTCTAATATTTCGTGAAAGAGGATCACAGTATGACCAATCCATTCAACTCTGAATTTTCATGAAAAACATTGTTGAATTATTTTAGCAGTAAAGTGTTTGTTTGTTTGTTTTTTAGGTTAACATATCGAGCCTTATATCAGGGTAAAATATTTTCTCGTTTTAGCTTCAATATCGGAAAATTTTATGTTACTCGTAAACTGAGTTACATAAACAAATTATTTTGAAAGCTAGAATATAAAATCATAGAATTTAATGAAAAAAAAACAATAACATGTTTACTTTATAATAGAAGCTCTAAAATAAACATACACAGTTATTTCATGTTGAGTACTGACTCCGTGATGATAGTGTATTAAAAATTCATTATATTTAACATATGGGAAAAATGACAAAAATCAATCATAAGTAATAGAATCAACACAGTTGATACTGAATTAGTTATGAGATGTTATAACTTGAAATTCATATTGAGATTCAACATAGCATAAGATATTATACACATTTATTTTTAATTTCCCTCTATATATCTACGATTTGTTAAAACTAAAATTATGTTGATTAATCGAATTAGCTCACAATTATTCTGTTGATCTTTATTGTCGCCCCCCC
>NW_013768030.1:0-811 GCF_000517525.1 Limulus polyphemus
AAAACATTAGTAAATTTAAAAGCGAATTAGATACATTAAAGAACGATTTATTGTCTGTTACACAAGGAGGATACATTAACCATCGACTTAACCAGCCCCAGACAATGACAAGCTACTTCCAGACCCTGCAGCTAAACCCTAATGCAGACATATTTAGTCCCGTTAGAAGTCACATCCCAGATATGAATCTCAGTAATAGGAGTGATCCAGTGCGAAGGAAACCACAGGAATTCGATGGGAAGGCACCGTGGGAAGCATATAGAGCACAATTTGAGCTACTGGCAGAGATGAATGGATGGACAGAGGAGCAGAAAGCTGTATATCTGGCAACGAGCTTGAAGGGACAACCACTGGAAATACTTGGACAGTTGACAGCAGCCGACAGACACAAATATAGAGCACTGGTAGAGGCTCTGGAACTCAGGTATGGAACCCAGAATCAGTCAGAAGTCTACAGGGCAAGGTTTAGGACGAGAATCCGTGCTAAAGGGGAGAGCCTGCAAGAGCTGGCACAAGACTTGAAAAGCATGGCACACAAGGCCTACCCAACTGCACCACCCGATCTCCTCAAATTGTTGCTGAGGGATCAGTTCATAGATGCCTTGGACAGTCTACAACTTAAGATACAATTGAAGCACTCACACCCCTCTACCATGCAGGATCCAATGGCCAGAGCTCTCGAATTTGAATCCTACATTAAGTCCAGCACAGAAGTACCAAGGTTGGTACAGTAATCTGGATTCAAGACCAGAAAAGGTCAGCTTTCAGAGAGGTTTGAGGGACTTTGCTGGCACTGTAACAAACCTGGGCA
>NW_013768031.1:0-811 GCF_000517525.1 Limulus polyphemus
GTCTGGCAGACATATTGTTGTGCCACTGGGGGGCAATCACTAGAAAAGCAAAGATTTGAACCGATTGTTTGTTTACTTTTGAGGTTAAGATAATCATCGACTCCCTTCTTAAATTATTGTATACGTAAGTTAGTCACCTTATTAGAAAAAGTCTAACTCAGTAACTGGAGCCTTGCTTTTCCAAGTATTAAACTTGTCATATCTCGCCCAATATTTTCAGAATATAGCACAAAAGAGATCAGACGTCTTATCTTATTGATCATCCTGATAATCTTGAAAACTTCAATAAGATCACATCTTCCCTTTTTTCTTTTTCATTACTATTCTAAAACATCAGCTCTAAAACTTGAAGTTAGGCTTTGAAAAGACCTCTGTACACCAGAAAAATAAGATGTTATAAAAATTATTATAAACCCCCGACAAATTCGATGACGAGGAACCCACTTTGAGACTAATAATGGCTGGAGACGGCTTGAATGGGTAATGAAGAAAAACTTTAATATAACAGCAAATGTACAACGTTTCGACAAGGTTTTGTCATCATCAGGTACTATAGGTGGTCTAATTTCTGTTTGAGTTTTTGTAAGTAGTCCAGTTCTTGATATTTGGAATTCGGGGTTGCTTTTAGGAGTTTTTTCTGCATGTTTTGGATAATACCTGAAAACTGGTTTAAGTTTTTCGATAACTTGACCTTCACAAATTTAGGAATTAGGTTTTCAGAGCGGCACTGTCTTAGGAAGCAAATATCGTTTCTCTTTTTGATGATTTTTATATTCAGGTTACCTTGTCGAAACGTTGTACATTTGCTGTT
>NW_013768032.1:0-812 GCF_000517525.1 Limulus polyphemus
ACAGTAATCGAACTGTTCTATCTGGATACATGCATTTTGGCATTTATAACTCCTCCTATTTCGAGAAATCAAGCATGACTGACGTGACACACACTGGTTTTTATATAGGTTAGAATTTTGTGCGCCAGCAATACCAAGCGTGGGGAGCGCGAATACCCGATTCGATTTTGTTACTCATCAGGATCTCTGCCAGCCTACCCTCAAATTGAAATTCTTTTAGGCAGGATTAGAGTAAATTAATCTATAAAACCTTGAGCGTGGTCAAATACATCAATAAAAGAATTTGACCTCCTGAGTCCAAAACTGTAATTAGATCCCAATACGGTTGAGAGGTGACGGAGCTATGAGCTAAAATTCGATGACGAGAAACCCACTTTGAGAGTTTAACATAACAGCAAATGTACAACGTTTCGACAAGGTTTTGTCATCATCATGTCATCATTTAATTAAGAAATGACTTGTATCGCTGAAGTTCCTCGGAATGAATTTATACCGGAAATTAACAAACGAGCAGATACGCAACAGTATTGTTTCATGAGAGACATGCAATTTCAGGGCCATTTCACGAGTATGTTGTCTTGGGTTAGACTCATCAAGCGTCTTCAGAGCATCAATATCAATTCCAACATGTCGGCTCTTGCCATCATAGAGTTTAAGGCTAAAGTAACCTGAACAAAATTTGCTGAACCATCGTTGACACTTACAAACGTTCAAAACATTTCCATAAACTTCTTTGATATTCTTTGTGGCTACAGAGGCGTTGTTTCCCTTCTTGTATTCAAACAGCATTACATGGTGGATGTGTGTCTTGT
>NW_013768033.1:0-812 GCF_000517525.1 Limulus polyphemus
TTATTGTTAGATATAAACAAGTTTCTCAGTTTAAGTTTAATGTGAGCATTATGATATAGATAGTTTATATAGCATTGGTGTCATATTTAATTATTTTTAGTACTGATATTTTATGGTAAGTTTGTTTACATAACTGTTTATGAATCATACATTTTGTAGTTCAATTGTTATGAATTAGCTATTGTTTAGAATAGTGAGATTACTGTGTCATGATGTTAGAAATTTCTGAGTTTCTTAGTTTGAGTATTATTGCATCAGAATATCTACTACTGCATGGAATGTTGTAGACTTCTGTCAGGGTAAAAATACACATCAAAAATCATTATTTAATTCTTGTTGTAGAGTGTATGATTGTGAGTTTATGGATAAAAAGTGTATAGTGGTGATTTTTAAAGTGAAATTATCATGGACTGTATTATAATAATAGTGTAGTGAAGAATAATTGTTTTCTAAAGTAACTTAAACAACCTGTGTGGATTTTGAAGGAAAAGAGACAATTCTCTAAAGCTCTGGATACAACTGTGGTAACAAACAGTGTAATGAACATTTGATTTGTTTTTAACATATTATTTTAAAACAAGTGGACTGTGCTGCTGTTTGTTTACAGTTGGAAATTATCATCAACAAGTCACAGACACCTAACTGTAAAGAATCTGACCTTACAAATCCTAACAGCAACCCCGATCATATTATAGCTTCTCAATGACCTTTTCTGTCTGAACAAATAAGTTAAATCTATGGATAAGAAAACAGTATACACTGTATAGAAAATTATATAAATAATTTTATTACTTTCTTGGAAAATCATGTAA
>NW_013768034.1:0-812 GCF_000517525.1 Limulus polyphemus
ATTGTTATAAACCAAGTGTTCTAACTGACATTGTTATAAGCCAAGTGTTCTAACTGACTGTTATAAACTAAGTGTTCTAACTGACGTTGTTATAAGCCAAACGCTCTAACTGACATTATTATAAGCTAAGTGTTCTAACTGACATTGTTATAAGCCAAGTGTTCTAACTGACATTGTTATAAGCCAAGTGTTCTAACTGACTGTCATAAACTAAGTGTTCTAACTGACGTTGTTATAAGCCAAACGTTCTAACTGACATTATTATAAGCTAAGTGTTCTAACTGACATTGTTATAAGCCAAGTGTTCTAACTGACTGCCATAAACTAAGTGTTCTAACTGACGTTGTTATAAGCCAAACGTTCTAACTGACATTGTTATAAGCTAAGTGTTCTAACTGACATTGTTATAAGCCAAGTGTTCTAACTGACTGTTATAAGCCAAGTGTTCTAACTGACATTGTTATAAGCTAAGTGTTCTAACTGACATTGTTATAAGCCAAGTGTTCTAACTGACTGTTATAAGCTAAGTGTTCTAACTGACATTGTTATAAGCTAAGTGTTCTAACTGACTGTTATAAGCCAAGTGTTCTAACTGACTGTCATAAACTAAGTGTTCTAACTGACGTTGTTATAAGCCAAACGTTCTAACTGACATTGTTATAAGCCAAGTGTTCTAACTGACTGTTATAAGCCAAGTGTTCTAACTGACTGTCATAAACCAAGTGTTCTAACTGACTGTTATAAGCCAAGTGTTCTAACTGACTGTCATAAACTAAGTGTTCTAACTGACGTTGTTATAAGCCAAGCGTTCT
>NW_013768035.1:0-810 GCF_000517525.1 Limulus polyphemus
TGGTACTCACATGTAATTGGGCTAAAAATTGATCAGCATGGATTTGCAGGTCAGGATGGGGTAAACACTAAATAATCTAACAAAAGTGCAGAAAGAAAGAGAGATTGGGAAGAATCAAAAGACACAGGGAAAACTGACAAAAGGTAACAATCTGGGAAATCATTTCCAAAAAAGGGGGATGAAGGACGAGGTAAATCCAAAGGTGTGGCATGAGATTGTGCTGCAGAGGAAGGAGGTGGGAAAAGGTTGTTCAAACCCTCATCATCCTGACCCAATTCACTCTGGAATGGGATATCAAGCTGCATTTTTGAAGACATACCAGGCTGCATGAGAGTATCCAATTCACAGTGTACCAGTGTCAAGACCTCCTTAGCAGAAAGTGTGGACTCTAAAGCCACAGAAGGATCAGCATTGGCCTGATTTATGACTGAAGTCATTGTACTGATGTTAAAGTGAGAGTTCATAATGTTGAAATTAAAAAGAGGGTGTGTCACACTGTTATTGGTGGAGGGTTGTCACATGCTTATTTGCATGCTACAGCATAGTTATCCCACATTTATACATGTGAGGGTAGGTGGAGGTATCAAGGGTGAAGGCAAGGGAAAACTGCACACATAAAAGGCAGCTCAATCAACAAAAACCTTTGTATGAATGGAGGTAAAGTATCATATTGGAATTCCTACTTTTCTCAAAGGTGAGTGTGTAGTGACAGCCTTGAAGGAACAATTTAATTGGGTTGAAAGGTAACTGGATTATATTTGGGAGTTTAGTGATATTTGCTAATTAATGGTTAATCAATAGGCCTATTAA
>NW_013768036.1:0-809 GCF_000517525.1 Limulus polyphemus
AATTAACCTCTCTTTAGTAGTCTTGTGTGTGTGTGCTTTTACTCTGTTGTGAAGTTACTCTTTGTGACTGTTTCTGTTGGTAACATTTCAAAAGAAAATAATTTTACAAAGAAAACCTTCACGAAATTGAGAGAGTGGTGAAACGAAACACGACAGTTTAGGCGTATCGCCTTTTCTGTGTAGCAGACCCTAAACAGGGACAACCACTGAAAATACTTGGACAGTTGTCAGCAGATGACAAGCACAACTATAGAGCACTGATAGCGGCTCTAGAACTCAAAATCAGTCCGAAGTCTACAGGGCTAGGTTTAGGACGAGAGTCCGTGCTAAAGGGGAGAGCCTGCAAGAGCTGGCACAGGACTTGTAAAGCATGGCACACAAGGCCTACCCAACTGCACCACCCGATCTCCATAAGTTGTTGCTGAGGGATCAGTTCGTAGATGCCTTGGGCAGTCCACAACTGAAGATACAGGTAAAGCAAGCGCACCCCTCTACTATGCAGGATGCAATGGCCAGAGCTCTTGAATTTGAATCATACATTAAGTCCAGCACAGAGGTACCAAGATTGGTACAGTCATCAGGATTCAAGGCCAGAAAAGGTCAGCTTTCAGAGACGTTTGAGGGACTTTACTGGCTCTGTAATAAACCTGGGCTCAAGAGAGCTCAATGCTGGCAACTTCAACACAGGGAAGATGCCACAGCAGGAAAGGCTGCTACCCAGAAAGGTTGTTAGAACTCTGGAAAGCAAGGACATATGAGGAGCCAGTGTAAGAAGAAGACCACCGATAAGTCAGCCTTAAGGAAACCAG
>NW_013768037.1:0-812 GCF_000517525.1 Limulus polyphemus
GTCAAGTTTTTATATGTATATATATACGGTGCAGGATTCTTTACAGTAGGTGTCTGTAACTTGTTGGCGATAAATTTTAACAATAAACAAACAACACAATCCATCTGTTTTAAAACAATATATTAAAACGAGTCAAACGTATAAACAAATGTTCGTTATTCTGTGGTTATCACGGTTGTATCCATAGCATTAACTAATTGTTTCTATTCGTCAAAGTCCACACAATCTGGTTCAATTACTTTAAAACACAACTGACAAGATGAATTATTTCTTCTCTACTCTATTATTACAATAAAATTTGTGATAATTTCAATTTTAAAATCGCTACTATACGCTCTTTATAGCTAAACTTCAAATCACGTAGTTTAGATCTATCTATCTAGCTAACTAACTAACTCGAAATACATTTTGTACGCGTATTTGTAGTCTGACAGAGGCCTGGAACATTCTACACATTATGAGATACTATGATGCAATAATACTCAATTAAAACAACTAGAAAAGCTTAGAAAGTTCTAGTAACATGATACAATAATACAACAAGCGCCAATTCACAGCAATTGAACTACGCAACATATTATTCGTAAACAATCACGTAAATAAACTTGTGATAAACTATCGCTTCTGAAAGTAACTAAATTTAACATTCGTGCTATACTTAAACGAAAACAGTCGTGTATATCTAAAAGAAGTTGTTGTTGTTGTTCTTGGCAGTTATTTTAATTTAAAGATAATTATCTCCTAAGAAATAATTATTAATCAAGGGTGCTTGAAGATTAAACAATCCTCCTTCACCCCGCGCGTGGTATAGG
>NW_013768038.1:0-812 GCF_000517525.1 Limulus polyphemus
GTGGTGGGCAGAGCACAGATAGCCCATTGTGTAGCTTTATGCTTAATTACAAACAAACAATCTTTTATTTATTAATCCACCCTCATAGAGGGGGTATAAACAAAAATACATCAATAATAAGACATCTTGTGATAATTACTTAAAGTACATGCACAGAAAATTTGTAGTAACAAACAAAAAATAAAAATATTACTAAACATAATAAAAATATGATGACCTGAACTGAAAATCATTAAAAATCAAACAAAATTATCATTCCAAATCCCTCACCAAATGAAACCTAAAAAAAAAAGGAAACCACGTCCGATAAACAAAAGGTACTTAACAGAGAACTGAAAACTTGACGATTAGCATCTAAGTGGAATTTTACCGGAGATTTATCAACAACTAGATTTGTTTTAGCTGGAAAAAGTGTAAAAAAAACGATTTAAAAAAACAACCCTCTCATACACATTAAAAATACAAATAAAAAATCATTAAATTACAATTAATAACTATCACTCTCTCAACTGATCGGCATAGTGTAAACTGACAAAGTGTAGGGTACACAAAACTTCCCACACCTTGACGACCACTCACTGCATTTGACATAACAAATGGCCCTGGCCAAGTTGACTACCATAATATATTATAAGTACAAATGAAGCATAACCAAACAAACCAGTAAACGTACTTCCACGTAATACAGAAGAACAAAATTGTTGAAAGTGAAGGTCCCATATATATGTGAATCATCCAAATGACAAACCATATTCTAGTGGAGATAATATGCACAAAAATGGTTTATTATAAATTACACAATGTACATATAC
>NW_013768039.1:0-812 GCF_000517525.1 Limulus polyphemus
CCTCGAAAATGTACGAAATTAAACATAAAATCCTCTCTATAAAATCGTTATTGCTCAAAAAGACCATAATTTTTATAGCCTTCAATATTGTTTAGTCACAGAGCTATCAAAGAGAAAATCAGACCCCTCCTACCACACCTACTTGTCACATCCTCTCAATTGGTTGATAGTTCTCTCTTACGTTTCATTATATATTACCTATAACCAATAGAAAGTCAATGTTTTCATCCATCAAATGGCGTATTGTATAACATTGTGTTCTGAAAAGATAACCATCAATTTCACTCCAAGTAGCAACATCGTTCACGTAGGAAAGTTAACGATAGCTCTTATCATATAGTTAGAAAGCCAGGAACAATTTTAGAAGTAAGTAAATTTGTCTACTTTTTGTATGTTATTAGTCTATATTCTTTGGTGTATTATTTAATTACATAAAAATTGTTAAGTGCTTTACTATAATCGCTAATAGAAATCAGGCTTAACTTCTTGACAATCAGGGCAAGAAAAAAGAAGATTGGTTAAGTACTTTATTTCTTGTTTTTCATATCTATTCTTTATTTATTATTATAAAAGTAACTAAAATTAAAAGTACGGATCTTTTTAAGTTATTTAAGACCAGAATAGGTAAAATAAATAATAATAATAATAATATAATTAAAATTGTTCACGAAGTACGCACGCTAGCAGCTCATGGGTAACGCAATTCGATAGTGAGCTGGATGTTACCCGGGTGATTTACAACTTATAATGGCGCGGATAGCAGTTAGACACGGTTCAATGGACAATAAAACAAAAGTTAATTATAAATAGAT
>NW_013768040.1:0-811 GCF_000517525.1 Limulus polyphemus
GTCCCCTCTTATATATACCAAACTACCCTATATCTAGCAAATACTAGAGCATTCGCCAAGATACGGGATAGTTTTAGAAACGTGGCATCACTGTAGTCATGTGACTCGCTGACGCAACAATATATAGCTACAAGTCTGCAGTATGGCTTAAACTAACCTAACAAATATTAAACCCATCAAATCGGACTGTGCCTATTCTGTAATGGCAAAACTTTGAAAGTGGGTTCATTTTCCTTGATTTTGACTTTGTATCAGAGGAAGAATACTGACCTTACCAAATCAATGCCTCTGAGAACACCTTCTAGACCCGAGACACGGACTAATCCAGATCTAAGGGGCAGACCAAGCAACTCAAGCTGCAGTCAAATAAGAAAACATTAAGATTTTCCAATACTGACCATCAAACAAACATTCCAATGATTCAGATGAGCCTATAGGCACATTTAAATGGTTTCATTTCTACTCCAGAGACCCTTTTCCAAATCCTGAATAAACTTCTGAAAGTTGTCACTAACAACATGAATGCTAGTCCTAAACCGATATCTATCATACTTAAAGAAAAGGACATATTTCCTAGCTAATAGTACCTATCTTACTGCTGTATATACCTCAATTTATAGTACGTTATGTATAACCTGTTTCTTTCTCCAGTTTGGGGACTAAGCAGGTAAGACGTTTGGTGCCTGGCCAGCGAAAGTGGGTTTTCTCAGGATACTTACACACGCACACATCAAATTCTTCAGCATTAGATCTTTTGATTCCCTTCTTGCTTTGTTGAATCCCATGATCCCTTCTTATTAGCCACAGCATA
>NW_013768041.1:0-812 GCF_000517525.1 Limulus polyphemus
ATCCATCCTTTCAGATAATACTTTCACGAACTCTGACACATTTTCAGGCAACTCTTCATAAGGTGGGCATCCTGTTATTAGATCCACTGGCAACCGAAGTTCCCGACCAAACATCAGCTTTACTGGAGTGTATCCAGTGGTTTCATGCTCCGCTGTTCTATAGGCCATCAATAGTGTAGGGAGTAAGACATCCCAAATATCTTGGCAGCTATTAGAAAACTTTGCCAATTCCTGTCCCAGTGTCCAATTGTACTTTTCTACTATCCCATCAGACTATGGGTGAAGTGGCATTGTCCTGGTCTTTCGTATGCCAAACAACTTGCAGCATTCTTGGAACACAGCTGATTCGAAGTTACGGCTTTGATCTGAATGCAGTTCGAATGGCATACCAAATCTGAAGAAGAAATCACTAATAGTCGAAGCTACAGTTGTAGCTTCCTGATTTGGTATTGCATATGCCTCAGGCCATTTGGTGAAATAATCCATCACCACACAAATGTACCTGTTTCAAGCACTAGTTTGGGTCAAAAGACCAGCAATGTCAACGGCTACTCTTTCCATTGGTGCACCAACTTGACATAACTTCATTGGAGCACATCCCTTATGCTTGGGTCCCCTTTTAGCACAACATGTACTGCACGTCCTGCACCATTCTTCCATACCTCATACCTATCCAGTAAAATCTCTGTCGTAGGTGACTCAATGTCTTCTTAACTCCGAAATGTCTTCCTGTTAAAGTATCATGGTATTGGCGCATCACAACTTCCCCGTAACTTTCTCGGTATAACTGTTTGCCAGGTCGTCACTTTCCC
>NW_013768042.1:0-1699 GCF_000517525.1 Limulus polyphemus
CTTCACGTTGTATAATAGTTGAGGAACCTAACTGTTGTTTTTTTATATTTTAATTGTTATTATTCACGTTTTATAATAGTAGAGGTACATAGCTGTCCTTTTTTATGTTTTACTGGTTATTCTTCACGTTGTTTAATAGTAGAGGAACTTAAATGTTGTTTGTTATGTTTTACTGGTTCTTCTTCACGTTGTAGAATATTAGAGGAAGCTAACTTTTGTTTTTTATTTTTTACTGGTTCGTATTTACGTTGTATAATAGTAGAGAACCTAACTATTGTTTTTATGTTTTAGTGGTTCTTATTCACGTTGTGTAATAGTAGAGGAACCTAACTGTTATTCTTTTTATGTTCTATTGGTTCTTCTTCACGTTGTATAATAGTAGAGGAACCTAACGTTTGTTTTTATGTTTTAGTGGTTATTCTTCACGTTTTATAATAGTAGAGAAACCTAACTGTCGTTTTTTTATGTTTTACTGGTTATTCTTCACGTTGTTTAATAGTAGAGGTACTTAACTGTCGTTTTTTATGTTTTACTGGTTATTCTTCACGTTGTTTAATAGCAGAGGAACCTAACTGTTGTTTTTATGTTTTAATAGTTTTTTCACGTTGTATAATATTAGAGGAACCTAACTGTTGTTTTTTATGTTTTAATGTTTTTTCTTCACGTTTTATAATAGTAGAGGTACCTAACTGTCGTGTTTTATGTTTTACTGGTTATTCTTCACGTTGTTTAATAGTAGAGGAACTTAACTGTTGTTTTTTATGTTTTACTGGATCTTTTTCACGTTGTATAATAGTAGAGGAACCTAACTGTTGGTTTTTATGTTTTAATTGTTCTTCTTCACGTTGTATATTAATAGCGGAACCTAAGTAATGGTTTTTATGTTTTATTGCTTTCTCTTCACGTTGTATAATACTGAAGGAACCTAACTGTTTTTTTTATGTTTTACTAGTTTTTCTATACGTTGTATAATAGTATAGTAACCTAACTGTTGTTTTTTATGTTTTAATGGTTCTTCTTCACATTGTATAATAGTAGAGGTACTTAGCTGTCGTTTTTTATGTTTTACTGGTTATTCTTCACGTTTTATTAGTAGAGGAACTTAACTGTTTTTTATGTTTTAATGGTTCTTCTTTACGTTGTATAATAGTAGAGGAAACTGACTGTTGTTTTTTATGTTTTAATGGTTCTTCTTAATGTTGTATAAAAGTAGAAGAACATAACTGTTGTTTTTTATGTTTTAATGGTTTTTTCTTCACGTTTGTTTATAGTAGAAGAACCTAATTCAATTGCTTTTATGTTTTACTGTTTTTCTTCATGTTATATAATAGTAGTGGAACCTAATTGTTGTTTTTTTATGTTTTAATGGTTCTCCTTCAAGTTGTATAATAGTAGAGGAACCTAAAAGTTATTTTCATGTTTTATTGGTTCTCATTCACGTTGTGTAATAGTATAAGAACCTAACTGTTGTTTTGTATGTTTTTCTGGTTGTTCTTCACGTTGAATAATAGTAGAGGAACCTAACTGTTTTTTATTATGTTTTAATAGTTTTTCTTCACGTTGTATAAGAGTAGAGGAACCTAACTGTTGTTTTTTTGTTTTTCTGGTTGTTCTTGACGTTGTATAATAGGATAGAAACCTAACTGTTTTTTATGTTTTACTGGTTGTTCTTCACGTTGTATAATACTAGAGGATCCTA
>NW_013768043.1:0-810 GCF_000517525.1 Limulus polyphemus
GGTGAATAACTATTACCGTATTTTTCGGTGAATAAGACGCACTTTTTTACCCCAAAATTAGATGTCCAAATCTGCTTGCGTCCTATACACCGAAGGTATGAATAATATATATGTATATATACGATATACACAAGCCATGTGTAAATATATTTAAATAGGCATGCATAGTTTAGTTTAATTGAATGTGTTATTTATAACAAGAGTAGTTTGTTTTTTTCTTTTGTGTTTAGAACAATATATACTAATTCTTAAAGTATCAAATTGAATTTTTGTTCAATAAAAATCTTTCAAATGCGACTGTAGCTTTTTTTTCCCCAAAAAAACTTTGTCTTCAAAATAAGGGTCCGTCTTATACACCGGTGCGTCTTATAATCCGAAAAATACGGTGATTTCAAATTAATTTCGGAAGACTCTGATTCTAGCTTTTAAACATAGGTTCTTCAAACAATATAAAAGCGACGCAAATCAAAATTGTTGGTTTTCCCATATTCAACAGAGCTACATGTTTTGCTGTTGCTTTGTTGTTGTTTTTCAGGGAAAAGCTGTAAAATGGACTATCTGTACTGTGCCCATGGGCGTCCACAGGGGGGTGGGGGTGGCAAAGTAGTGTGAAATTGCGAAGTGAATAAAAACTTATATGCATATAAGATTTATGGGGGTCAAGTGCCCCTTCTTGCCCCCCCTCTGCGGACGACCATGACTGTACCCACCGCGTTTTATCATTCTATGCCATATATCTATTAGCAAAGTTACCTAGAAAAAAGGCACTAACCCAAAACGTTGTGGAAATATCAGTATTTTACGTCATAA
>NW_013768044.1:0-814 GCF_000517525.1 Limulus polyphemus
ACATACACGTGAAGTAATGACAGACACGTGAAGTAATGACAGACACGTGAAGTAATGACAGACACGTGGGGTAATGACAGACACGTGGGGTAATGACAGACACGTGGGGTAATGACAGACACGTGGGGTAATGACAGACACGTGGGGTAATGACAGACACGTGGGGTAATGACAGACACATGAAGTAATGACAGACGCATGGGGTAATGACAGACACACATGAGGTAATGGCACACACACGAAGTAATGACATACAAATTCATTTATCACAAAAATGGTAGAAATGGTCAGCTTGTAGAAACTCCTCTATAATTCTCAATCTATAATCCATCTATTATTTTGAGTGCATGACTGTTTAGTATCATAGAGGATATAAATATATAAAAAAATGCTTGCCAACATTAAAGAAAAAAAATTTAAAGACCACTGTGTGATCTAGTGCTTTAGGTAGTTCTGTATTTTTGAGAGATTGTAGTGTTACAGTATTACAAAACAAAACCAGATAAAAGTTTATACTCTAAATTTATCGCAATTTACATGAATGTTTGCATTCCACCCACCGCAATTTACATGAATGTTTGCATTCCACCCACCAAAATAAAAGAAGAGTAAGAACTCCCATACTGACTACTTCAACTAGTATAACTTGTATAAGTGTTTGAAGTGATGGTGTGATTTGTTTGTGTAGGAACTGAAGGTGCAGCCTCAAACTACCAAGTAAAACAACTTGAACAACAGAACGAAAGGTTAAAGGAAGCCTTAGTGAAGTGAGTTCAGTTTCTTTCTTTTTTTTATTAATATTACTTGTCAATTT
>NW_013768045.1:0-809 GCF_000517525.1 Limulus polyphemus
AATATTCTGCTTGAAAAATTAACTGTATTTGAACCATTGCTTCTTACATAAGAGAAAAAAAAATTCTCATTTCTAACATTTTACATGTCTACTAATAAATGCTGTAAAAAAAGGTGTTTTTTTTACTAAAAAAATATTTATTTCACTTTATAAAAATATATACACTAAAAATAAAACCTTTTCAACAGCCATAATCCTGTAATTTGTAGTTAATAAGATTCCATTTGCCAACTTTTCTGGTTGGTTTCTTCCCTAAAATAAAATGTAAAATCTAAAGGTTACAAAAGGTAAAAGATGCTATCACATGACTTCTCAACTCACTCAAGAAACACTAGAATTTTATAGAACAATCTTATTTAATAAATTTTAATATCAGAATTGTTTACAGTCTCTAATTTGAAGTCACAAATTATTAAGAATTCAACTGATACAGTGATACTGCTATTTAGTGACATTAGGGTACTACCTAGACATACATATGAAAACATTTTGTTAATAGAAATTTATAAGTGTTTGTCTATAATTGCAACAGAATAACTACATTAGGTTTCTAGAGAGGAATTAGAGTTAGATTAATTATTTTTGAACTCTGTGAACAGTGCTTGCAATCATAAAAAAAGAGGATAAATATACATTTTATATAAATAATTTATCATTAAAATAAACACTGCATAATATTTTTGTAAACAAGAAAGTATCTCCTTTTTTTATTTTTAGATGAAGGAATGGTCAATAGATTACTTAAATTTGCTGATGACATTAGGGTATTGGGGGTTGCTAGCAGTGAAGCTGCTGCTTTACAAAAGGAT
>NW_013768046.1:0-813 GCF_000517525.1 Limulus polyphemus
ACAACGTTTCGACAAGGTTTTGTACCTGATGATGACAAAACCTTGTCGAAACGTTGTACATTTGCTGTTGTAGTAAAGTTTTTCTTCATTACCCGTTCAAGCCTTCTCCAGCCATTATTAGTCTCAAAGTGGGTTCCTCGTCATCGAATATATTCTCTCAATTTATATTTTTTTTGTCAAGTTAAAGAATATACAACAGATGAAGCATGTTTTATTATCCAAATGCACTTTTGTATGTATAGAATTTTCATATATTATATATAGCTGCAAAACTACAGTATAGATTTAAAAAAATCTGTTATACACTATTAACAGTAGAGCCCGCACAACAACTTGGATAACCAGTTACAGTTTGATCCTAAGCACTTTAACATTTTTCTAACCACTACACAAAACCCTTGTTTATCATTTAACTCCTGGTTTGACTTATGCTGCAACACATATTATATAACAAATAGTGGATACAGAACTTTATAAGCTTTAGAGCACACAAGGAAACAGATAGAAGTTGAGGGAATAATCTTAAAATTCAGCTTGGTTGAATTGTTTCACGTATTTTGTTTTGAAGTAGATGGTTGAGTTAATAATCTATTTGCCTTTTAATGCACAAGTGACTAATTAAAATGAAAATATGGATTTAATTAATCATGTAACCTGTGTCAGCTTTACAACATGACATCAACATTTCTTTAACTTTACAAATCAAACCAGTTAATCAGTTACAACTAAATTCAAGCACGATGAATAACCATTTAAAAAAAATTAAAAATTGTCACACCCCAATTTATCAGAAATCTTAAAGCTCAATAATTC
>NW_013768047.1:0-813 GCF_000517525.1 Limulus polyphemus
TCTTTCCTTATAACATGAATATCTGGTTGGTGGAAATAATATAAAGTCACTCTAGAGTTGGCAATAGGTGCTTGACTAGTTGCATTAGTTTAGTATATCAGTTCAAAATTATGAACATCTAGCATAAGTAGTTTTTGTGTAGCTTTGTTCGAATGTTCGAAACAGTCTACTGGTTATCTTGCCGGGCTGTTGTTCTTTGGTTCCGTGGTTGGGGTCCCGTTACTTCCCCCCGCCCACCAAAATAAAATAAAAATCGCGCTCCACACTTTGTGTCTATGGGTGCGTTATAAGAATGACGGTCAAGTCTCACTATTTGGACTGAGAAGAGTAGTCCAAGAGTTGGCGGTGGGTGGTGTTGACTATCTGCCTTTCCTCTAGTCTATTGTTTCAGAATTATGGACAGCTAGCGCTGATAGCCTTTGTACGAAATTAGACAAACAAGCAAAGTATTACAAACACCAATAGCAAGATACAGCTTAACTACGTGAAAATGAATTTACGATAACTTAAGAGAAACTAGTATTATTTTTTTTAACATGACTTAAATTAAATCTAGTTCGGATATACAACAGAGGAGAACATTAAAACTGAGACACGCTGGGTGGTAATGGAAAGAAGCGAAAAGATTCACACTTCTGTCTTTGAAATCCCTAGTGGAACTGAAATAAAGTAAAGATAGGCGGAAATTCTGGATTGTCAATTACTATCAAGAGAAATTCCTGGAAATATACCTGCAGCAATCGCAAAGGTAATCTCTTTCTTTAAAACGTGCTGATCACCATGTACAACTAACTACACCACATTTGACTATTC
>NW_013768048.1:0-3582 GCF_000517525.1 Limulus polyphemus
CCAAGAAGTGACGGCAACAATGCACTTGAATTGCAGACAGCTTGAGCTGACTATCAATCATGCACTGTTTAGTCGTTGTGATAGTATTTCCTCCTTGTGTGGAATCTTACATACATTCGCTATTCTGTTTCTTCTGGTATCTATGGTGACAGTCACTTTTTTCTTCTTTATTGCCCACACTATCTTTGTAGGTAGCTCCAGCTGTTCTATGTTAAGATTTCTTCTGTTGCTTGTTGGTGACAGACTTGCACTCTATCCCACTGTGTCCCATTTTATAACATAGTGTCTCTTCTCCCTTTCATCTGTTGACCTCTTGTCACTATTTGATAGCATTCTGCTTCTTGTCAGCCATTCCTAATTTTGACTAGTTATGCCTCGACTTACCAGTTATACTCACTCCATGGGGTTCCATATACTGTTCTGGCAGCTTGATCATCTTGTCCACATCATTTGGTGCTCTATAATTTAGGAACAGTGACATGTCAGTGGAGCACATGATCATGAACTGTTCACTTATTAGTAGATCTGCCAGTCCTTCAAAACTATCTTCACACTTGGCCATGTCAGTCCATCTTGTGAAGTATTGACACAGATGCACTTCAAACTGAAATACAATTTCTCCAGCATCAGGCTTAACTTCTCTGAACTTCCAGTGAAAGCCTTCCTAAATAAGTTCATAACACTTCAGCAAGGCCACTTTTAACTTGTCATAAACCATGGCATTTTATGTCATTATGCCCACATACACTTGCAAACCTTTTGCTGTGATAACAGGGCTAAGAAAGACTGCTCAATCACATCTGTCTCAGTCCGACTTTGGGTGAATCTTTCATACCTCTCCAAGAAGACACCACGTCGTCTTTCTGTTCATCAAATTTGGACAGCTTGGTTTGATTAGCCTTGACCCCATTGTCATTCTTGGGTCCTCCATCTTTCTGTTGGGTGATCTTGGCAATCTCAATCTGTATTCTTATTTTTTCTATTTCCAGTCTTTCCTCTCTCCCCCTTTCTTCTTTATGCCTTTCTCTTTCTTCCTGTCTTTTCTGTTGATGTTCTTCTCTCTCTCTCTAGGTCTTGTTGTTGTTTAACAATCTCTCATAGATCACCATCTTTGAGATTAAGTCACTTGCCCTTCTCTATCCACTTTTGCTATCACTACAGCTGTGCATATAAAGGCCTATAAGTGATTTCGCTGTTCTTTACACCTACTTCTACTGTTGTTTACCCCGGTAGATCCTTACTGGCTCACAACTGTCAGTTTTTATGTATAGTTGTATTATTGCATATTATATACCTTCTAAGTTTTCTCGTTGTTTTAATTGAGTATTATTGCGAAATAATATAATGTAGTACGTGGAACGCTTTAGGCTTCGGGAGGGCTATAAATATTTATCCATAATGTAGTTCAAGTTAGATAGTTGGATCATTAAATAGATCTACACTGCGACACTGCATGATTGTGAGTTTAGCCATACCAAGCATATAATGACGATTTCTAAAGTGAATTTATCACAGATTGTATCGTAATGACAAGCTAGAGAAGAACAATTTGTCATGTCAATTGTGTTCTATACCAATGTGTGGACTTTGATGACAAGAAAAAGACAATTATTTAAAGCTCTGGATACAACTGTGATAATGAACAGTGTAACAAACATTTGTATATATGTTTAACTTAATTTAAATTTATAATTTTAAAACAAGTGGACTGTTTATTGCTTGTTTATTGTTGAAATTTATCTGCAACAAGTCACAGACACCTACTGTAAACATCTGGCCCATATATAATCACCAATTTACAACAATTGAACTACATAAGTTATGCTTCGTAAAGATTTGCTTCTAAAAATATGCAAATTTTACACTCGCGCTATGCTGAAACGATCTAAATCATAACACTTACATTAAACTTAAACAGCTTCTATACTAAATTTGTAGATGTCATCTTTAGAAGCTGAGTTCGCGTTTTAATGCAACTAAAACTTCATAGATAAACTAAACGATAGATGGAAATGATAAATGAACGATAAACACAACCATAATAATAAAATATAAAATTTAATTTCTCACAATGTTAATGAGCACGTCGCAAGTACACATTCACATTCACGGCTATCTATGGACTGTAAGGGTCAATAACCTCGAGTAGGTGGGCTCAAGAGACCAGGGCTCTTGAGCAGATCTCGTGACCTATTTCTTTTTTATATTTTTGCTGAATTTGTGTCAACCATGTGGTATGTGAGCGAAAAACCAACATCGAAGAAGTAACTCTACTCAGTTTTGAGAAGGGAAACGATTGCGAGTCGAGTGTCCTAACCACCTGGCCATGCCGGGCCGACACGAGATCAGAGTAACGATGTTATGTCACCACTAGAGAAGCTGGTGTCAGTTTCAACACACATATATATATATATTTACTCAAAATACAAATGATTACGAGGAACAAATGACGCTGCTGAAGAGGTGTCACCTGGCGTTATCACAGGTCCAGGACATTTCAGTTGGGACGAAGTGAACAAAAAGCCTGTTGGCATGCACCACTTTTGGCTTACCTCGCCGACCACATTTTATCCGGAAAGTCACATCTGAGAGACGATCCACTATGTCATATGGGCCTTCCCATGGAGAAGACAACTATGAGGCGAGATGTGGAAGAATGGTGCAGGACATGCAGTACATGTAGTGCAAAAGGGGGACCCAAGCATAAGGGACGCCCACCTTATGAAGAGTTGCCTGAGAATGTGTCAGAGTTTGTGGAAGTGTTATCGGAAAGGATGGATGATATTCACCATCAAGTGCGTTCAAACTTGAAAACGTCTGCTGAATCGATGAAGCTATCTTATGATGAGATCTACTGAAGTCAGCTTTGAACCAGAAGACAAAGTGTGGTTGTATAATCCCAGGAAGACCAAAGGGAAGTCTCCTAACCCATCCAATAAAATCTTTGTCGTATGTGACTCAATGTCTTCTTAATTCCGAGATGTTCTCCTGTTAAATTATCATGGGATCGACGCAGCACAACTTCCCGTATCTTCCTCGGTATAACTGTTTGCCAAATCGTCACTTTCCCATCTGTAGTTTCCCATCTTCCGGACAAGAATACCATTTTCAAGCTTCAACTGCTCCCATTGCACCCAATAGTGCTTTATCACAGGGCTTAGACTAGACACCTTCTCCCAAGCAGGGCGCACAACACTTGCTTTTAGGAAATCAATTATAGGCTTCAAATCTTGGTCTTTCTCCTGTTCTACTTTGATATCCAACGAAACTTTAACGACACAAGTCTTTACTTAATAAAACTGGTTTATTCTTTCCGAATATAACTTTACAATACACTTAATTTCAATATTCGCGCTAAAACAAACACTATAACGAACGAACGTTAACTTCAACAATACTCTGTGACTGCAGTTCAATTACTCACTATCTACACACACACATTAAGTTATTCTCGTCACGTTGTCACCCTCTTTTATATACCAGCCTACCCTGTAGTAAATACTAGAGCATTCGCCAAGGTACGGGATAGTTCTAGAAACTAGAGGGCGTGAGAATAGTCACGTGATCTCGATGACGCAACAA
>NW_013768049.1:0-1172 GCF_000517525.1 Limulus polyphemus
GATAAGTTTTAGTGTATGTGGATCACTGGTCTGTGTACGTTAACATGACAATCTTTGATAAGTTTTAGTGTGTGTGTGTATATGTTAACACAACAGTGTTTGATAAGTTTTAGTGTATGTGGATTACTAGTCTGTGTACGTTAACATGACAATCTTTGATAAGTTTTAGTGTGTTTAGATCACTGGTCTGTGTACGTTAACATGACAATCTTTGACAAGTTTTAGTGTCTGTGTATGTTAACACAACAGTGTTTGATAAGTTTTAGTGTATGTGGATCACTGGTCTGTGTACGTTAACATGACAATCTTTGATAAGTTTTAGTGTGTTTAGATCACTGGTCTGTGTATGTTAACACAACAGTGTTTGATAAGTTTTAGAGTATGTGGATTACTGGTCTGTGTACGTTAACATGACAATCTTTGATAAGTTTTAGTGTGTTTAGATCATTGGTCTGTGTACGTTAACACAACAGTGTTTGATAAGATTTAGTATGTATAGATCACTGGTCTATGTATGTTAACACAACAGTGTTTGATAAGATTTAGTATGTGTATATCACTGGTCTGTGTATGTTAACACAACAGTGTTTGATAAGATTTAGTGTGTGTAGATCACTGGTCTGTGTATTTTAACACAACAGTGTTTGATAAGTTTTAGTGTATGTGGATTACTGGTCTGTGTACGTTAACATGACAATCTTTGATAAGTTTTAGTGTGTTTAGATCACTGGTCTGTGTACGTTAACACAACAGTGTTCAATAAGATTTAGTATGTATAGATCACTGGTCTGTGTATGTTAACACAACAGTGTTTGATAAGATTTAGTGTGTATAGATCACTGGTCTGTGTACGTTAACATGACAATCTTTGATAAGTTTTAGTGTGTGTAGATATATAAATAGATAGATTATGTATGGTAGCCAAAATTTCCCTATATTTAGCAAATATTGGTATTATAGTTAGAGAATCGTGCTTTGAATTTGTAGGCCCATATAGTTATGCCTGCTGAATTTGTATTCTTCTTCTAATTGTCTAAACTGAGGTAAAATGAAAGCAACTTATGCAACATTAGCAGCTAGAAAAATCTTAAAAAAAAGGTTTGTTCATAACATTTTAGAAAGATACGATACTCTACGCAGACATCTAGAAGGTTTATTCGTAACCATTTTAG
>NW_013768050.1:0-812 GCF_000517525.1 Limulus polyphemus
GAGAATCCATTTTTCATCACCAGTGACAATTCTGTCCAAAAAATGGCTCACGTGCATTACGTTCCAGAAGAGACGAAGCAACGTTCACACATTGGAAACGATGATCATCGGAGAGTTCGTGAGCTACTCAAACACCTTCTTTATGGAGTTTTCCCATATTCTCTAGATGTTTATATATTGTTTCATGAGAGACATGCTATATCTGGGCCGTTTCACGAGTGTGTTCCCTTGGGTTGGACTCAACAAGCGTCTTCAGAGCATCAACATCAATTACAACATGTCGGCCCCTGCCATCACAGTTTTTAAGGCTAAAGTTACTTGAACGAAATTTGCTGAACCATCGTTGACACTCAGGAATGTTCAAAACATTTCCACAAACTTCTTTGATATTCTTTGTGGCTACAGAGGCGTTGTTTCCCTTCTTATATTCAAACAGTATTACATGCCAAATATGTGTCTCGTCGTATGCCAGCACTATAAGGGATTAGAGTTTCCTGAACTTTACACAGTATATAGGTTACACTAACGTGACGTTTAGGCGATTCGTTTAACTATTATACATAATGTACGGTTTTTGGGGGATGGTTAATGAAAGTGTTCCAAAACGTGACATTAATTTCTTGACGACCTAATAGATTACAATTAAATTATTTACAAATTGCGATAATAGATGGCACTACAAGATAATTATTATAATTTGCAATTAAATGCAAAACATAATACTAATTAATTCTGAATTAAAGTCACTGGATCATGCCAAAAACAATATAATTCCAGAAACAGTACTTGATTAAAACTGTTAGATTGCGAAG
>NW_013768051.1:0-1578 GCF_000517525.1 Limulus polyphemus
GTAATTATTTTTTTATTATTTAGGGAGCATTATAAATAGTTATGTTTTTAAAAGATAAAAAAACTACTATTGTTATAAATAACACATTAAATTGAACTAAACTATGCATGCCTATTTAAATATATTTACACGTGGCTTGTGTATATCGTATATATACATATATATTATTCATAACTTCGGTGTATAGGACACAAGCAGATTTTGACATCAAATTTTGTGGTAAAAAAGTGCGTCTTATACACCGAAAAATACGGTAGGTGCGGTTTCATATATAAGGTAGATTAGGTTGTTTCTCGTAGAGGAAGCGAAAATCAAGGCCGCCGATTTTTGCGAACAAATGGGAATTTCCACAGAGCAGCAGATACGATAGAAGAAAAGAATGCCAGGGGAAGACACCGTGGACACAGGTCTCTCATTACAAGATGAAATAAAATGGGAGCAGTATGAAATCTTGGATCGGCTACACGGCTCGACACATTCATCAGATGAGTGACATGAACATTAAGTCTGAATTTCTCACGTCACTCAGTTACCTGATGGACACATCCAACGACAGCAACATTACTACATAAATCCACCATCTCACGGAGACACCATCGCCAGCGAGCTACAGAGAGAGAGAGAGATTCGTCGTCTTCGTCGACACACCAGAATGTATGAGGAAACCAGTGAGTAGGAAACGGTAGACTGGAAGGCACATGAAGAGGAAACAAGTGGGTAGGAAACGGTAGACTGGAAGGCACATGAGGAGGAAACAAGTGGGTAGGAAACGATAGACTGGAAGACACATGAAGAGGAAACCAGTGGGTAGGAAACGGTAGACTGGAAGACACATGAAGAGGAAACAAGTGGGTAGGAAACGGTAGACTGGAAAACACATGAAATTCTTCAATATTTTATGAAGTGGGGATTTGAGGAACCTTTCCCTAACCAACTCGTCATACTGAGGACATTTCTCATCATGTGTGTGCGAAGAGCTTCTCCATACTGAAATTGATTAGGACAATGAGACAGTCTAGGCTCAGTAATCTAGCCATCCTCTCCATTGAGCGTGAACTAGCCGAGTCAATTAACTTCGAAGCTGTGATCGACAAGTCTGTCTTACTGAAGGCTAGGAAGATGTGAACCACGCCGCCACAACAACAACAACTGCACACTTGGGAGGCCAACGCCCATTTGAAAGGCAGAAAACAAAAGTGTAACTGTTTAATTGCAAACATATTGTATTTGATTAGATTTGTAATAAGGTTATTTCATTAGGCTTTGTTTTAATTCAGCAAGTAAGTTCTGAGAGAGCGGCACTTTGAGATCACGCCCCGAGATGCATTTTTCCTCGCTACGCCTCTGCTTACAAGAGCTGTTATGGTAAGTAATGTAAATGTGCATGTGCCAGAAACTAAAGGTTATCTGATACATGCAATATAACCAGGGCACTAACTGAGTTGGAATAATATGAATCCTAGTGTAACGTGTGTTAGCTGCTTTCCAATGAGAGAGAAGACTGTGGACAATATGTCTCTGTTATATGAAATCAGCAAACATATTGGTCATAGCTGAGGCTATGCCTATGTTAGCGCT
>NW_013768052.1:0-916 GCF_000517525.1 Limulus polyphemus
TAACCCACCTAGATCAAACATCCTGTAACACCTGGTTTTCGAATGTTTTGTATATTTACTAGTGTTTATTTCTTACAGCCAAGATCTCCTGACTAGAAAAAAAAACAGATGCAACAATATTAAAGCATCTGTAGGATTGTCATATGGAATTGTTTACTGATGTCAAAGGAACAACAAGAGATATTGAGGTTAGACAGCTGATGGCATTAAGGAGGGATTTATGGATATGTTGGAATACTGGAATTTGAGCTGCAAGTTCATGACATGTTATAGTATCCAATTCTTTAAGTAATGAAAGAGCATTTATGTAATATACTTGTATTCCTTGCTTTGGTCGTACTTTAGACTTGCCAATCAACAAAGGGTTTGCATTTCATAAATTGCTTCTAACAATCAATGTAAAAGAACACTGCAGAAAATATATGTTGATTCAAATCTCTTTAATCATCAAGTCATACATCACGAGTCTACAAGGTGGAACTAACTACTCAGTGGTTGACGAAAGATTTCTAGAACAACAGCAAACCATAAGTGCAGTTCTTGTCAATGATAATAAAGCTGGTATCTTATGCCAAGAAACGCTGCCATTACTATATTTTAAATAATACTAAGAGGGTTATACCAACTGAATGATTTTTACAGAGGTGTTAGGTATTGAGATTAATAGTTTAGTATATTTACATAGAATTAAACACAAACTTTTCTCTACATTAAAATACTCTTAGTTGTGAGCTTTTGTTTAATAACTGTAATACAAGATATCTGTTATTGTTACAACTGTTGCCTAGATACCTATTTTAAAGCAGTGTTCCACAATTAAACACATTTTTAATGCTCAAAACACTGTTACCCAATGAAGGTTCCTGTAAAAGAGCTGAAAGCTCGCAATTAAAAGTATTTTAACACAGAGAAAAGT
>NW_013768053.1:0-811 GCF_000517525.1 Limulus polyphemus
ATGTGTGTATGATTTTTTCGACGGTTTTTGAAGAAAATGTATTGACGATGAGAAAGTGTTGTTTTAATTGTTTGATTTCCTCATTAATTTTATCTGGTGAGCACAGTTTATACATACATCAGCTTTTATATTTCCCAGATTTGTATTTTTCTTCCCAGTATTTTTAACTGTTTTGTTTGATGCTATTTACCAAATTTAGAGATTATTAAAGTCCTATTTTTTATAGTAAATATTTTATTTCATTTTATACACTTTTTTTTCAATTTATGTCTGAACTCTTACTGTCGTCATAAATATGTTGCTAGTTTTGTTTGTATTCTTTCCCCAAACTTAATTTAATTCAAGGTTTTAAAAGTAATAATTTTAATTTTAACTTTTAAACTCTATATTTTCTATTTTCCACTAATGCCGTTTCCTGAATTAAAAAAATTAATGCAAAATTACATATTCAGATTTTGTAAAATAGACTTTATTTTCCGAGTGTTCGTGTACAATCCGAAGCTGATGATTGTGTGAATGAGAGGAAAATTAAAATATTTTTAACTGTCTTTTCATGCGCCAAAATCCCTTAACTATTTGTTTGATGTCATTTCCCGAACATTATTTATTTTATAGTATTCTGAGGGTCTGTTTAATATATCATGATGCATTTGTTGTCTTCCCTGTTGCTTTTGACTGGCTTAGAAATGTTTGGCCCCATACACTTTTGAATTTTGTTCATATTTGGTAAAGTATGTGCAGTTTTTCCCCAATTGTTGGCCAATTTTGGCAGATTTCTTGGCTATTTTGTTCTTTTTCAAAAGTATTTGGC
>NW_013768054.1:0-815 GCF_000517525.1 Limulus polyphemus
TAATTGTCTTTTTAGTCCTTCTTGCACTAGATTTTGTTAACTTTAATAACGGTCTTTTTAGTCCTCCTTCCACTATATTTTGTCGACTGTTATAAGGGTCTTTTATTCCTCCTGTCACAAGATTTTATTGACATTGGTAAGGGTCCTTTTAGTGCCTTTTTCCACTAGATTTGGTTGACTTTGAAAACGGGTTTTTAGTTTTTCTTCTACTAGATTTTGTTGACTTCATAACTGTCTTTTTAGGCCTTCATAGACTAGATGTTTTCGACCTTGATAACGGTGTTTTAAGTCTTTTTTACACGATATTTTAATAATTTTTATAATGGTCTTTTTAGTCCTTCTTAATCTAGATTTTATTGACATTGATAAGGGTCCTTTTAGTGCTTTTTCCTCTAGATTTGGTTGACTTTGAAAACGGGTTTTTAGTTTTTCTTCTACTAGATTTTGTCGATTTTCATAACTGTCTTTTTAGGTCTTCATAGACTAGATGTTTTCGACCTTGATAACGGTCTTTTAAGTCTTTTTTACACCATATTTTAATAACTTTTAAAATGGTCTTTTTAGTCCTTCTTAAACTAGATTTTTTCGACTTGGATAACAGTATTTTTTGCCCTATTTCCACATTATTTTCCTGATTTTGATAACGGGTTTTTAGTTTTTTTGCACTAGATTTTATCTCCTATCATAACTGTCTTTTTAAGCCTTCTTAGACAAGATTTTTTTTTTACATATAACGGTCTTTTTATTCTTTCTTACACTAGATTTTAATGACTTTCTTAATTGTATTTATTGTCCTTCTTGCACTAGATTTTGTT
>NW_013768055.1:0-2147 GCF_000517525.1 Limulus polyphemus
AGCTTTTCATGTTGAAATTCACACCCACTATCTTGGTCATCAGAATATTTTTTCATAAATATTATATTTTTTATCTATATCCCAAATCAATGGAAATTTGATTCCTCTTGCCTGAATTGTTTGAAATTGTTCATCACATGGTATATTTTTCTGTATGTTTTAAACATCGAGAGGATGATGGTTCTGCCTGGAGTTAGGAATGAAATAAATATTAAAATATTATAGCTCTAATATGTTTTTTGAGTAAAATGCCCAATGAATAAGATATTCTCTGTTGGTAAGAACCATAATAAATTAACTTTTAACATTTTAACAGTGTGAAATAGAGTATAGATAGTTAACTTTGATTCATGCTGGTCAGAGTATAGATAATTAACTTTGATTCATGCTGGTCAGAGTATAGATAATTAACTTTGATTCATGCTGGTCAGAGTATAGATAGTTAACTTTGATTCATGCTGGTCAGAGTATAGATAGTTAACTTTGATTCATGCTGGTCAGAGTATAGATAGTTAACTTTGATTCATGCTGGTCAGAGTATAGATATTAACTTTGATTCATGCTGGTCAGAGTATAGATAATTAACTTTGATTCATGCTGGTCAGAGTATAGATAGTTAACTTTGATTCATGCTGGTCAGAGTATAGATAATTAACTTTGATTCAAGTTGGTCAGAGTATAGATAATTAACTTTGATTCATGCTGGTCAGAGTATAGATAATTAACTTTGATTCATGCTGGTCAGAGTATAGATAATTAACTTTGATTCAAGTTGGTCAATTTAATCTTTCTCTAAGGAACAACATTTTTTTCCGTTGTGTATTAAGGGTTACTCAGTTGGACTTTGTTCATTATGTCCAATGTAGTTTTAGTAAATAACCTTTGATTACAAAAAGTGTTTTCAAAACTATTAAAAACACCTCAGTGAGAAATTAACCACAGGAGAAAATTGCTGTGTGTCTATAACTTGATTCCTGTTTTATCAAGTGTTAAGATTATCTATTGCATAGGTGGGACACTGTGATGTATTTTTTCCTCATTGTTCTTAGCATTTTCTTTACTATAAATCTTGTTCACTATATAGATTACGATTTTCACACTACAGGAGTAGTTTACGAGTTCTGTAATTAAGGGTCCATCTCTTCAGCTATCACACAGTCCTTCTCATGACTATCTCCCCTAAAGAAGGCAGCAGATGAGAGATACCAAAACAGTGTATACAGTAAATGGTAAATAGTATCTAACAATAATAAAAATCAATAACTAATTAAAAATTAAATGCAGGTTATCACTTCCATTATAACAAAATATAAAATTTGTTGTTACTGCATATAATCTGCAGTATAATTACATGATCAACTGCTCAAATGATGAAAAAAATGTTAATATGAAGAGTAACTACATTCTTCTTACTGTCAACTCTCGATTGTCTTTGGTTAAGCTTGCCAGGTCTTTTTTGGTGCTTGCAATCTCACTATTTGTTGAATTCAGTGTTTCTAACTGACTTTCTAGTTCTTCTATAGAATCACTTTTTTCCTTCACTTGTCTCTGTAAATCCTCTAGTTCTACGTTTACTGCCTGAAGCTAAAATAAAAAGGTTTATCAAACATCTCCCATTAAAGAAAACAAAAATTTAAATGTCCATGGTGGTGTTATCAGATTATTTCTGTGACAGTAAAACATTATGATAAAAAAAACAACTTAATACAAATGTTAAAATTCAATCTACTAATCCAACCAAATTTATTCTGTTTCCATACCCTTTAAATATGTGTACAATAATGGTGATCATACTGTGTTCTGGTTTATGAAGACTATTACAATTTTATATCGGCTCCCCCTGTGGCTCGGATTATAATGTCAGTATTCAAGGTTTGATTCACATGGTGGACACAGAGATATATAGCTCATTGTGCATTGAAATAATATTAAAGGTATTTTTGTTCTCTATTTGATGCTGTGGTTTTCTGTAAACGGTACATCTCCTGTGAATCTAGGCTTTAATACCCTGAGAAACTGTGAACGAAAGTCAGAGTTGAGGGGCACAATAGAAGTGTAATAGTCTTCAGAAACCAGAACACAGTATGATCACCATTATTGTACACGGTATTTTTGTTCTCTATTTGATGCTGTGGTTTTATTTACGG
>NW_013768056.1:0-814 GCF_000517525.1 Limulus polyphemus
GATAACTTTAAGGTTTATATTTAACTATTTTAATCATTACTTATTCTTGCATCGATTTGCATTTACAACCGCATGCTCCTGATATTGTTTAGAAGTACTTACATGTCCTTTCTTTAAGGTGGAAAAAGTCGGAGGTTATCGGTTTTTGCGATGACAATATTTACATGCAAACCTAAAACAACAACAACAAAGGCAAATCGAACCACAACAATTCACAAAGCAGCTTTCTGCTCTTTTAGACTACAGAGCCACCCATTTTTCGCATCTTTTATTATTTTCAATTAATCTTTCATATATTTCTAGATTCACTAGATTCTTAACTTAGACAAACTGTCAAGCAGTGCACTTTTACGCTATGTCGTTCATTACAGAATAGATATACCTGCTCTCTCTGTAGCTGTGACATCTGTATACTGTTACGTATTACAATTTCGAATAGTCTGATACCGAGCTAAATGGTAATTTAAATTTAGTAGTTAAATAAATGTCGATATATCTCCAATTTATGATATTTGCCAACAAGATTGATACACACCTAGTTTTCTTTTTGTAATACAAATGTTTAATATATAAACAATAATACAATTTACAATAACAGTTATTACAAACAATGATTTTTATATAAAAGTTTTACAAACTTACAAGCAATATAAAGTCTTCTTTCTGATCTGGAACTTCCTTGATGTCTTATCGAGAGTTCACGATGAGCGAGTTAATTTCGAGTTGATGTAGGTATAATTCATTTCACAGGGAGCTAGCTAGCTCTGTAGTTCTCGCTGATCACAAGCCGATTATAGGTCGAGTTCCACCGATG
>NW_013768057.1:0-944 GCF_000517525.1 Limulus polyphemus
CGTGCACCTTGAACTGAACCTAGATTCATATTTGTGTCTCTGAATTGTCATGATGGTCTACAGCTATCCTGGATCCCGACTGCGTTCCTTCCACTGTCATTTGGTTGTTATTAAAACAAAGTCTAGGTCCGGTCGTGCACCTTGAACTGAACCTAGATTCATAGTTGTGTCTCTGAAATGTCATGATGGTCTACAGCTATCCTGGATCCCGACTGCGTTCCTTCCACTGTCATTTGGTTGTTATTAAAACAAAGTCTAGGTCCGGTAGGTAAAAACAGGGTGAGGTCACTGCATTTTAACATGTTTGTTTGTTTTAGGACAAAGCCTGTTGTGTCCACCGCGGGGAGAAGTAACCTCTGATTTTAGCAATGTAAGTCCGTAGACTTATCGCTGTTCCATCAGGGGACATATTTTAGCTTTTGTTTGTTTGTTGTTATTCACGAAGCTACACAATGCTATCTGTTTTCTAGCTACCGCTGGTGTCAAAACCCAATAAATAGTCTCATAAGCTCTCAGACATGCTGCTTACTTACCGAATAGCTGCACTTTAGCAAAAAATTGTACTTTTAAAAAAACTACGATTGTCATTCATAAATAAATTTATAAAGGCAATAACTAATAACGTATTTCATTTAACCCGAAACTTACAAGCTTAGATTGATTGTAAACACCTCACTCGTAAATAAACGTGCAATTCGTAATCTAAGATAACATAGCATTACGGATAACAAGGGGTCATTAATTGGTCATTTAATACCGTCTTTGTTTACATACACACACCACTGAGAAAAGGTAATAAAAATTTCTTCTTTGTTTCAGGAAGTAATTTATTCTCCTTTTAAGCTTCTGTAAAGTAATGATCTCCACTATTGTTAGAAAAATAAAACTATCTACACTAGAGCCTGGCAAATAGTACACGGTAATACAAGTAAGGCCTAACAATG
>NW_013768058.1:0-812 GCF_000517525.1 Limulus polyphemus
CGTTACACTTCTGACACCAATTTGTTACGTCTCCGTTTGTTAATTAACTTTCCGTATCTTCGTTCCGACGAAACTTTAACGACACAGGTCTTTACTTAATAAAACTGGTTTATTCTTTCCGAATATAACTTTACGATACACTTATTTCAATATTCGCGCTAAAACAAACACTATAACGAACGAACGTGCTCAATAATACTTCTGACTGCAGATCAATTACTCACTATCTATACACACATTACTTTCCCGCGTCACGTTGTCCCCTCTTATATATACCCGCCTACCCCATCTAGCAAACACTAGAGCATTCGCCAAAGTACATGATAGTTCTAGAAACGTTGCGTCACAGTAGTCATGTGACTCGATGAAGCAACACTGCCCCTCCTTAATATTGTTTGTCCCGAACAATAACCACATATAATAAACCAATAACAATTAACAATAACTTAATTAACTGTACAGAATTACAAAGACAAAATTACAATTCAACAAAGTCTCTTAATTTTACGGGACGTTTCTTCTTCCGTACTGGTCTCCGTCTCATTGGCTTCTGCTTCATGTGGGGTTCATCTACTTCATCAGTAAATGTCCCATCATCGGTAACAGTCACATCAGTGGTAGTAACTTCACCAAAAGCTTCACCGTTTCTCTTCTCCAAACTGAGTAGAGTTTCTTCTTCGACGGTGGCTTCTTCAGGTGGCACATCTTCAGTATCGTCATTTGTTCTGTTGTCCACTTCGTCCCAACTGAAATGTCCTGAACCGTGATAACGCCAAAGCCTGTTGGCATGCACCACTTTTGGCTTACCTCGA
>NW_013768059.1:0-812 GCF_000517525.1 Limulus polyphemus
CTGCCATGCACCTTTGATCATATTCAGCTCTCAGAAATAGGAAAATGTGTCCGTATTACCGTAGTTATCAACAGACATGGACCATTTTTGGAAGAACAATGAGGAATAATATTCTACACATTTACACCAAGCTTCATCAGATAAGTATAAGGTTAATATATAAGGAGTTTGTTGTCCTTGACCCTCCCAAAACTAATTATTTCTAAGTTTTGTCATAGTGCAAATGTATACAATTTTCGTCCAAATCCATCCAGCTGTTTTCGAGAAATCTTGCTGATAAACATGGATGAAAACATAACCTCTGACCACTTTTGGTGGTGGAGGTAATTATATATCCATTAATGGTCCATTAATTAAAGGTTAATTAATATGAAAATAATATTGATTATTCACATTTTAAATACGATTATGTCATCAACACCAGGGACGCATACCTAGTTGACATCATATGATTAAGTCATCATCACCAGAGGGCGCATTATTAAAATTTAACTTTTTCATATTATTTCATTATGTTTATAGTTTTTTACTTTTGTAAGTAATCTTCAGTCACTCTTCTGTTTGAAAATAACAACGTACGATTAATTTAGTAGATTACATTTTACTCTATAGTGAATAAATGACTTAAACATATCACATATTTTACATTATAAAAGAGGTTATTATTTCACTTACATAAAACCCCAATATGTTTTAAGCAGATATCGTTAATATATGTTAGATAGATCACCCACTTAACGAGACTGAAGCAAATAGTAACAGTGTACATCTCTCAAAGGTGGATGGTCTTTATATACACATAAAGTGTCTCT
>NW_013768060.1:0-1250 GCF_000517525.1 Limulus polyphemus
TCCAATAGCTGTTGTTATCTATCTTGTTTATTTTGTTGTTCGAGCTGCCACTGCTGTTGTCTCTCTTCTTGTTTCTTTTATTTTTCCTCCAACAACTGCTGTAATCTCTCCTCTTTATTTTGTTGTTCGAGCTGCCACTGTTGCAGATTTTCTTGCCACTGTTGTTGTCTCTTTTCTTGTTCTTCTTGTTTCTTTTGCTGTTCTTGTATTGCTGCCATCAAATCTGCTAAGGTGTAGTTTGATTTTCCGGCTCTTGTTTCCATCTTCTTCTTCTTTTTTTTTATTTTATGTCCCACTCTCTGACACCAATTTGTTACGTCTCTGTTCGTTAGTTAATTTTCTGTAACTTTGTTCTGACGAAACTTTAGCGACACAAGTCCTTTCTTAAAAAGAACCGGTTTTTTCTTTCCGAATACAGAATACAACTTTACGATACACTTAATTTCAACAGTCGCTCTTTAACAAACGCTGTAACTCACGTCTCACGAGCTCGACTTCAACAACATTCCGTTCAATTACACACTCACTGACTGCAGTTCAATTACTCATCACCTCGTCACGTTGTGACTATCTTATATATACCAGACTACCCCCAATCTAATAGTCTCCCGATAATTCACGAAGGTTCGAGAGAAGGACGTGGCGTGATAATAGTCACGTAACCTCGCTGACGCAAAAATATGGACAATTTCTTCATCTATGTCATACACAGTGGTGTAGCAAGAGGGAGGCAAGGGGGTAGTCAACCCCCGGGCACAGGTGTGAAGGGGCGCAATATTTCCTCTGGCCTATAATGCCTATTAATTAATAATTAATGCCCTCCCCTAGGATATAGCGCAACTGCCCTACGTTAAGTAAATACGACACAGTGTTACGTTATTTGTGTGTATTAGGCTTGCAGTTTTAACTTTTAAAAGCCGCCCACTGAAATACAGTGAGACCGAATTGACGTACAGAAGTAAATTACACTATTCCATCATTCATCTGTAGATCAAATACAAGTCGTAGAGTACAAAGTACAAGTAAATGTATGTTCAACAAAAAGAAAATACGAGATTGATGTAACATATTGTTACGACAGCGGAAGTCACGTGACGTTAGTAACACGTCATGATATTCTCGAAGGTTCTTGAATGCTCGTCTGTTTACTAGATGTGCGGTATTCTTGTATATAAGACCGCCAAGAAGTGACGGCAACAATGGAATTGAATTGCAGACAGAGACGGACAATTGAGTCAACCACGTGAATC
>NW_013768061.1:0-812 GCF_000517525.1 Limulus polyphemus
GTAGCTTCCTTATTTGGTATTGCATATGCCTCAGGCCACTTGGTGAAATAATCCATCACCACACACATGTACCTGTTTCCAGCATGAGTTTGGGGCAGAGGACCAGCAATGTCGACGGCTACTCTTTCCATTGGTGCGCCAACTTGATATAACTTCATTGGAGCACGTCCCTTATGCTTGAGTCCCCTTTTAGCACAACATGTACTGCATGTTCTGCACCATTCTTCCACATCTTGTCTCATACCTATCCAGTAAAATCTCTGTCGTAGGTGACTCAATGTTTTCTTAACTCCGAGATGTCCTCCTGTTACAGTATCGTGGGATTGACCCAACACAACTTTCCCATAACTTTCTTGGTATAACCATTTGCCAGGTCGTCACTTTCCCATCTGCAATTTCCCATATCTGGAGAAGAATACCATCTTCAAGCCTCAACTGGTCCCATTGTGCCCAATAGTTCTTTGTCACAGGGCTTAGACTAGACACCTTCTCCCAAGCAGGGTGCAGAACACTTGCTTTTAGGAAATCAATCATTGGCTTCAAATCCTGGTCTTTCTCCTATTCTGCCTTGATATCTATATTTGGTTCCACTTCACCGTCATCAACTTTTTCAGTCTGCTTGACTTCAGCTTGATGGCACCTGGTTAGTTCAAACTCTCTTTTGCAGCAATGTCTGCAGTCATTTTTGCAGGGTCTTCGGCTCAGTCCATCAGCATTACCATGGAATTATCCTTCTCTATATTCAATATTATAATTATACTGGTCTATTTTTCCGATCCAACGTGCTAGTTGTTCCTCTGTGTTCTTTAATG
>NW_013768062.1:0-812 GCF_000517525.1 Limulus polyphemus
ATCATCCTAGTGGCTCTTCTCTCAACCTTCTCCAACAATTCAATGTCCTTCTTGAGGAGGGGAGCTCAAAACTGTACACATTACTCTAAGTGAGGTCTTACAAGTGATTGATACAGTGAAACAATAATATCCCTTGTCTTATATTCAATATTTCTATAGATGCTACCCAAAATCCTATTAACCCTATTGCTAGCTACAATACACTGTTTAGATGACTTCAGTGATTTTTCGATCCCAACACCAAGATCTTTTTTATTCAAACACAATATATTTAATGTATTCCCAGTTAAATTGTAACAATAATTTGAATTGTGAAACCTACATGCAATACCTTACATTTTGGATAGTTAAACATCATCTGCCATGTATTGGCCTAATGCATCAAATGATCTAAATCTCCCTGTAAGTCTGCAGCATTTTTGATACAATTAGCCACCCAAAAAATCTTAATGTCATCTGCAAACTTCATGCTTTTGTTAGTCATTCCAGAGTCAATATCATTAATATAAATCACAAACAGCAGAGGACCCAGCACAAAGCCCCGAGGCACACCACTTGTTACTGTGATCGGGTCAGATCTAACTCCATTTATTACTACTCTGCTTTCTACTCTCCAGCCAATTTTCTACCCAATTTAATATCATTTCTCCCACACACAGATTTAATTTTTGTAACAAGTCTTTTGTAAGGTACCTTATTAAATGCTTTCTAAAAATCAAGGTAAACCAAATCCATGGTATTTCCTTCATCAACTCTTGCAGTAACATCCTCAAAGAATGTCAGAAGATTTTGTTAAAGAAGACTTTTCCTTT
>NW_013768063.1:0-709 GCF_000517525.1 Limulus polyphemus
GTAACTCTAGTTACCGAATTTGTAACCACCATACTTATCTGTAGCGTTATTTGGTACAACAACTCCACGAATACCTAGGTGTAACTCTTGTTACCGAATTTAAAACCACCATATTCATCTTTAGCATTACTTGGTACAACTACTCCATAAACACCTAGGTGTAACTCTAGTTACCGAATTTGTAACTACCATACGCATATTTAGTGTTATTTGGTACAACAACTCCACGAACCCTAGGTTTAACTCTAGTTACCGAATTTATAACCATCATATTCATCTTTTGCTTTACTTGGTACAACTACTCCATGAACACATAGGTGTAACTCTAGTTACCTAATTTATAACCACCATACTCATCTTTAGCCTTACTTGGTACAACTACTCTATGAACAAATATATATGACTCTAATTATAGAATTTATAACCACCATACTCATCTTTAGCCTTACTTGGTACAATTACTCCATGAACAATTAGATGTAACTCTAGTTACCGAATTTATATCCACCATATTCATCTTTAGCCTTACTTGGTACAACTACTCCATGAACACTTAGGTTTAACTCTGGTTACAGAATTTTTAACCCCATACTCATCTTTAGCGTTATTTGGTACAACAACTCCACGAACACCTAGGTGTAACTCTAGTTACCGAATTTGTAACCACCATACTCATCTATAGCGTTATTTGGTACAACAACTCCACGAG
>NW_013768064.1:0-1449 GCF_000517525.1 Limulus polyphemus
GTCATAGAAGAATCAATGTCTTCTTAATTCCGAGATGTCCTCCTGTTAAACTATCATGGGATTGACGCAGCACAACTTCTCGTAACTTTCTCGGTATAACTGTTTGCCAGGTTGTCACTTTCCCATCTGCAATTTCCCGTTTCCGGACAAGAATACCAGCTTCAAACTTCAACTGGTCCCATTGTGTCAAATAGTTCTTTGTCACAGGCCTTAAGCTAGACACCTTCTCCCAAGTGGGGCGCAAAACACTTGCTTGTAGAAAATCAGTTATTGGCTTCAAATCTTGGCATTTCTCCTGTTCTGATTTAATATCTATACTTGGTTCCACTTCACCATTATCAACTCCTTCAGTCACTTTGACTTCAGCTTGATGGCACCTGGTTTGTTCAACCTCTCTTTTGCAGCAATGTCTGCAGTCATTTTTGCAGGGTTTTCGGCTCAGTCCGTCGGCATTTCCATGAGATTTTCCTTCTCTCTCTTCAATATCATAATTATACTGGTCTAACTTTCAGATCCAACATTCCAGTTGTCCCTCTGGGTTCTTTAATGATCTTAATATGCGTAATGCTGCATGGTCTGTCCTGGTGGTAAACCTAGCCCCATAGAGGTAAGGATGGAAATATGTTAGACTCTTTACTTTAGCAAGGAGTTCCCTTCATGTTACACAGTAGTTCCTCTCTGGTCTACTCAGGACCCTACTGAAGTAGGCCACCAAATATTCGTTTTCACCCACGTTCTAAGACAACACTCCTCCAATTCCGACACTACTAGCATCACAATCCAATATGTATGGCAATGAGGGATTTGGAAGCTTTAAAAGTGGATCTGACAAGAAACTGTCCATTCAAACTTTTGGCTTTTTTTGCTCAAATCATGTAGTGAAGCAGCTATCGTTGAAAAGTTCTTCACAAACTTCTGGTAATAGGTATAGAGTCCCAAGAAACTTCTTAACTCTCCCACATTGTCTGGTGTTGGCCAATCACGCATTGCTTTCACCTTGTCAAGATCAGTTTGTGCACCATGCTCACTTACAATGTGACCCAAGTAAAGCACCTCTTTCTGGACCAAGTGGCATTTCTTGGGATGGAGTTTGAGGTTTGCTGCTTTCAAATGCTTGAATACTTCCTCTACCCGGGATGCTTTTCTATTCAAATGTTACTGCAAACACAATGACATCATCCAGGTACACTCGGGCTATTCTCCATTGTAGGCCTGCCAGTACTCTTTCTATCAACCTCTCAAATGTTGCTGGAGCATTGCTTAGCCCGAATGACATCACACAGTATTACCAGAGACCTTGGCCATAATTAAATGCAGTCTTAGGTTTATCTGCTTCAGCCATTTTCACTTGATGGAAACCCGACATTAAGTCCAGAGTTTAAAACCACCTGACTTCACTTTGGGCATTAAGAGTATCATCAATTCTTGGCAGTGAGTATCATTCCTTTT
>NW_013768065.1:0-811 GCF_000517525.1 Limulus polyphemus
TAATCTTCGCAATATTTGTAACTAAATTGGATTAGTAAAAAAATATACCAAATAAACGTAATCTTCGCAATATTTGTAACTAAGTTGGATTGGTAAAAAATATGTCAAATAAACGTAATCTTCGCAATATTTGTAACTAGGTTGGATTAGTAAAAAAAATATATGCCAAATAAACGTAATCTTCGCAATACTTGTAACTAAGTTGGATTAGTAAAAAATATGCTAAATAAACGTAATCTTCGCAATATTTGTAACTAAGTTGGATTAGTAAAATAACATGTTAAATAAACGCAATCTTAAACATTTTATGGACAGCATAATAGTGTATTATTATTATTCTGTTAATATATGTATATTGACGAAAATGTTTTTATGAGTAAAAATTGGCAGAGTTTTATTTTAAAGGTCAGCATTATAAATATTAATAGGATTCGGCATCACTCAAAGCAAATAATATGACTGTTTGTTAATTACCAGTTTGAACTCTAATGCGTGATTTTTATTTTAGTTTGTTTAAATATTTTACCCGATAGCCTGAATTCTATATATATATTCTAGGTTCTCAAAGTCCAAAAGCATTTCTTAATTATTACTAAACGCAGTAATGTACTGAAATTCGAGGTATCTTTGAACATAACGTAACTCGTTTCTTACCTCTTCTTCCGTCTTCTGCGAGAAAATGAAATATCTCGTTTCTTATCTCTTCTTCCGTCCTCTGTGAGAAAATAAAATATCTAGTTTCTGATCTCTTCTTCCGTCTTCTGTGAGAAAATAAAATATCTAGTTTCTGATCTCTTCTTCCGTCTTCTGT
>NW_013768066.1:0-1054 GCF_000517525.1 Limulus polyphemus
CTATTTAGCGTTCATTGTTTATCAGTTGAATAATCTTTGTCTATATGATAACCGGGTTGCTGTTTAGGGCTCTTGTTACTTTTGTTATGTTGCATAAAGTTTCAGTAACGATGACGTGAAAATATACATTTTAACGCTGAAAGTAAACAAATTTAAACGTAGAAATTATTTGAATGCTACTCAAAAATATTGTTTTTCCAGCGTTAGTCAATTTCAAGTGAAAATAATTTTTTTGCTAAATAATATAATAAAGTTATACTCTTTACATTATCAGATTTAGGCTTTTATATATTGTACACTTTGTAAGAACGTTTTGCTTATGTTGTTGTTGTGGATTGCCATCACATAGGTGAATTGTGCCAAGGAGGCATATATTTACTATGATTGCTAAAGGGTGGATAATCACAGGACACCATTTTAAATGATACAGCCTTTAATGTCCCCCATGGAAGCAGAAAATATCATATAGCAACGCATTTAGGACCTAAATGATCCAGAAGCGTACTCGTCAGTAGAAAGTATGAGGATAGTTTGGTCAAGATAAGTCGTAACCTAATATCGCATAATAGGAAGCGATGAAATACATGATGTATCTGGGTATTTAATTATGTGTAAATATTTATTGAATGAAAAATTTAGCAAGAACAGAAAACCTGCATCAGACATAAAAATGGTGTACTGTTCTTACGAAGAGATTTGGCTATGGAAGTAAACATATGTTCAACTAAAAAACTTGTTTAAAAGTGAAATTTATATTTATAGGGAAAACGAAAGTTAGAATTTAGTAGTTTTTACTATACAATATAACAGTATTATATTGGATCAGGGACTTTCTCTAGCTAGGTAGAATAATAGGTCCGGTTTAATACATGATGTATGAATACGGAACGCGTGAATCAAAAAATAACGTAGAAGCTCTTCCTTTCATACATATAATTCTGTAATACAGAAGAATTGTTGCAAAGTAGGGATAGCGCAGATAACACCGAATACTAGATACAAGTTTTACCGATACAATTCTATGTTTAATTAGGTACGTTCTCTACAATATAGA
>NW_013768067.1:0-812 GCF_000517525.1 Limulus polyphemus
GTAGTGTGGGATCACCTAGCCTAGAGCCAAGTGCATAAAATTTATCATCAAAGTAAAAATATTGATTCAAGTTTAAGCTTAAATCTTTTCTTAATTAAGCTATTTTCTGTTATATCACAAATATTTTTACTAAAAAAAACCTCTTTAATCAACAGAGACTAAATTAAGAAACCAACAAATATTTTCCAGTTTTGTTATCTATACATTTCATTTTATACTATTAGTACATAGACTAACAACAACATTTAGCTATACTTTTGTTGCTAAGCAACATGACATAAAAGCCATTGTTGGAACCTAGAGATACCAAAACGCACTGGCTTTTCAATATATTAGACATTGTTAATCTAACTGATTTTTACCAATAATTATTCTATGAATACGCCATGAATTTATTTCTTGAATTATCTTAATTTTGATGGTTCACAAAAGAATTTACCGGCTGCACTTTTCTGCCTCTTTGTAGGTCAAGATTTATTTCGCAAAATTTATTTATTTCAGTTAGCTAATAATTTTGAGGTTAGGGTATACTATGGGATGAGGGTATCTGTACTTGCCCCGTCATTTTTGATGGGCTATATGTATGTATATATACATTGTTACGACAGCGGAAGTCACGCAATGCTGGGAGCATACGTGCTGGAGTTTTTCGAAGGATCATGAATTTTCCTGGGAGCTCTAGTTTATTCCAGCGCCCTCTTTTTTAGTATATAAGCCCGGCAAATAAAGTCAGCGAAAAAGATAGAATGGCATAGATAGATAGATATAGATAGATTGAAGAGATAGATAACTGAGTCAAACAAACAGTAGGC
>NW_013768068.1:0-1603 GCF_000517525.1 Limulus polyphemus
TTCCTGTTGGTTCTCTGACTCTTACTTGCTTGTTAATTGAGTCGAGAAAATTTGAAGTCATCCCAAGTTAAAATGAAAAACGTTTCTGACCGCAATGCTGAAGAGCGTAAGTTCTATCCTGGTGACATGGTCTTAGTATTGTTACCCACTCATAAAAAAAGTAGAAGAAGAAAGTAAGAAACAAAAAACATAAGACTTTCAAATTGCAGTTTATCACTACAAGGATATGATTTGAAGACAATCCATGTTAAAGGGATTGATAACGTTTGTGCTGATGTACTTTCACGTACTATGCAATTTTATGATCATAAGGTTATTTGTATTGATTGTGTTGTATACTGTCATGATTATTGACGTTGCATAATTCTTTGAATAATGTATTGTTGTCAATGTATATATATATATATATATCTCAGTTAAAAATTGTTTAACGCCAATTTTTAATTATCTAAGCAATCTTCATAATTCCATCATCAGTAATCTAAAGGTACAAAACTATTTCACTTGTGCCTCAGTTTTCATTTTCTCGTGTTATACTTGTATCTCGGATTGTTTATTTCTTATGTATATATTTCTGTTGTAATTGCAAATACTGTTTGTTTGTTTTGTACCCCTATATTACTGATGATGGAATTATGAAGATTCCGAAACGTTTAATAAATGCTTCCTGTTATTACGTTCGTGTTTTGTTTTATCATAGTGAAGGTGTGTTATTTTTTAATATTGGGAATTTATTTATTATACTTAAACTTTCTTTAATTGAAAGTTCAATATTGGATGATCTAGAATCTAGATGAAGTGGCTTTGTAATTCGTGGTTGATGGTTGATGTTTTCACTATGTGTGCCAATTGTGGAGTCTTGTGGATTTAATAGTTTTTTATCAGTTGTCCTTGATTCTCCATTGATTATTTTCTATAAATTGGTTTTCCTTTTGAGATATTATATAAATATCTAAATTATATAAATTATAAAATAAATAATTTTTAAATTATATAAGAAATAAAATAACGATGATTTATAAATGACAGTACAACTTCTATTTTAAGCATTTCAAAGCTAGGTACGGCATAATCAATTAATACATAGGTTATTTCTGCCATGTTATTTTCTTTATTAAACTATCTTTACAGTTTTACTGACTTTCTATTTAATAATATTAGCGTTTTGGAACGGGGATTTTGTTATCCAATAGAAATATGCAACAGCGTCTCATACAGTGGGATACATGATGTGAAGTAAAAATTACATTTAGCGAAAAAAAAACAACAATAAAAAACATCTATAACTTCTTTGAAGATTTGGTGTAATAAAGAACGTTGGGATTCTATTGCGTACTTTAATTGCCATTCTAATTGCAGTTCGCACTTTTCTCTAGTGGTGTTAAAGTAGGTATCAGGAAAATCTCCCCCAAAAATTAAAAAGATTGTATTTATAATCACTTAACACTAGCCCAGCTAACTCACAAAGTTTCTACAACGTTGCTGAATAGTTTTGCATTGGTAAAATCCACAAAGTAATGCATTATATGTTGTGACAACGTTGTGGCACTGTTAGACATTAATGGTGAATATATAAATTAATGAAATAAACAATTGATATAAA
>NW_013768069.1:0-812 GCF_000517525.1 Limulus polyphemus
CCATCAGGACACACCATGCTGCGTTACGCTGGTTAAGATCATTAAAGAACCCAGAGGGACAACTGGCACATTGGTTCAGAAAGACAGACCAGTATAATTATGATATTGAATACAGAGAAGGAAAATCTCATGGAAATGCCGATAGACTGAGCCGAAAACCCTGCATAAATGACTGCAGACATTGCTGCAAAAGAGAGGTTGAGCTAATCAGGTATCATCAAGCTGAAATCAAAGTGACTGAAGGGGTTGATGATGATGAAGTGGAACCAGGTATAGATATTAAAGCAGAGCAGGAGAAAGACCAAGATTTGAAGCCAATAATTGATTCTTTAAAATCAAGTGTTTTGCGCCATGCTTGGGAGAAGGTGTCTAGCTTAAGTGTTGTGACAAAGAACTATTGGGCACAATGGGACCAGTTGAAGCTTGAAGAAGGTATTCTTCTCCGGAGATGGGAAACAGTAGATGTGAGAGTAACGACCTGTCAAACGGTTATACCGAGAAAGGTATGGGAAGTTGTGCTGCGTCAATCCCATGATAGTTTAACAGGAGGACATCTTGGAGTTAAAAAACATCGAGTCACCAACGACAGAGATTTTACTGAGGCAAGATGTGGAAGAATGGTGCAGGACCTGCAGTACATGTTGTGCTGAAATGGGACCCAAGCATAAGGGACGTGCTCCAATGAAGTTATATCAAGTTGGCGCACCAATGGAAAGAGTAGCCATTCACATTGCTGGTCCTTTGCCTCAAACTCGTGCTGGAAACAGGTACATTTGTGTGGTGATGTATTATTTCACCAAGTGGCCTGAGGC
>NW_013768070.1:0-1545 GCF_000517525.1 Limulus polyphemus
AGAGAGTGTTTCTTATACTATTACATTACGTATTCATTTTGTTTTAGAGTGTGCTCCTTACACTGTTACATTGCGTTTTAACTTTGTTTTAGAGAGTGTTCCTTATATTGTTACATTACGTGTTGTCTTTGTTTTAGAGTGTTCCTTACACTGTTACATTTTCTAAATGATTGATTTGCTGTTGTAGTAGTCCAACTACTTATGTTGTTACATTACGTGTTCACTTTGTTTTGAAGATTGTTCTTTATATTGTTACATTTTCTAAATGAATGATTTGCTATTGTACTAGTCCAACTACTTATGTTGTTACAGTACGTGTTCAATTTGTTTTAGAGAGTGGTCCTTATATTGTTACGTTTTCTAAATGAATGATTTGCTATTGTACAAGTCTAACTACTTATATTGTTACATTACGTGTTCACTTTGTTTTGAAGAGTGTTCTTTATATTGTTACATTTTGTAAATGAATGATTTGCTATTGTACAAGTCCAACTACTTATATTGTTACATTACGTGTTCACTATGTTTTAGAGAGTGTTGCTTACACTGTTACATTACGTATTAACTTTGTTTTGGAGAGTGTTCCTTATACTGTTACATAACGTATTCATTTTGTTTTAGAGAGTGTTCCTTACACTATTACATTACGTATTAACTTTGTTTTAGAGAATGTTCCTTACACTGTTACATTGCGTATTAACTTTGTTTTAGAGAGTGTTCCCTACACTGTTACATTACGTATTAACATTGTTTTAGAGAGTGTTCATTACACTGTTACATTACGTATTAACTTTGTTTTAGAGAGTGTTCCCTATAAGGATCACTCTCTAAAACAAAGTGAATACGTAATGTAACAATATAAGTAGTTGGACTAGTTCAATAGCAAATCATTCATTTAGAAAATGTAACAATATAAAGAACAATATTCAAAACAAAGTGAATACGTAATGTAACAATTTAAGTAGTTGGACTACTACAATAGCAAATCATTCATTTAGAAAATGTAACAGTGTAAGGAACACTCCCTAAAACAAAGATAACACGTAATGTAACAATATAAGGAACAATCTCTAAAACAAAGTGAACACGTAATGTAACAATATAATTAGTTGGACTTGTACAATAGCAAATCATTCATTTAGAAAATGTAACAATATAAGGATCACTCTCTAAAACAAATTGAACACGTAATGTAACAACATAAGTACTTGGATTAGTACAATACCAAATCATTCGTTTAGAAAATGTAACAATTTAAGGAACACTCTCTAAAACAAAGTTAATACGTAATGTAACAGTGTAAGGAACACTCTCTAAAACAATGTTAATACGTAATGTAACAGTGTAGGACTAGTACAATAGCAAATCATTCATTTAGAAAATGTAACAAAACTACTTAAGTTGTTACAATACGTGTTCAGTTTGTTTTGAAGAATGTTCTTTATATTGTTACATTTTCCAAATGAATGATTTGCTATTCTACAAGCCCAACTACTTAAATTGTTACATTACGTGTTCACTTTGTTTTGAAGAGTGTTCCTTATA
>NW_013768071.1:0-812 GCF_000517525.1 Limulus polyphemus
AATTGAACACAGAGAAGGAAAATCTCATGGAAATGCCGACGGACTGAGCCGAAGACCCTGCAAAAATGAATTAACCAGGTGTCATCAAGCAGAAGTCAAAGTGACTGAACGAGTTGATGATGGTGAACTGGAACAAAGTATAGATATTAAAGCAGAACAGGAGAAAGACCAAGAGCTGAAGCCAATAATTGATTTCCTACAAGTAAGTGTTTTGCACCCTGCTTGGGAGAAGGTGTCTATCTCAAGCCCTGTGACAAAGAACTATTGGGCACAATGGGACCAGTTGAAGCTTGAAGATAGTATTATTATCCGGAGATGAGAAACTGCAGATGGGAAAGTGACGACCTGGCAAACAGTTATATCGAGAAAGTTACGGGAAGTTGTTCTGCGTCAATTCCATTATACTTTAACAGGAGGACATCTCAGAGTTAAGAAGACATTGAGTCACCCACGACAAAGATTTTACTGGATAGGGATGAGGCAAGATGTGGAAGAATAGTGCAGAACATGCAGTACATGTTGTGATAAAAGGGGACCCAACCATAAGGGACGTGCTCCAATGTTATATCAAGTTGGTGCACCAAAGAGTAGCTGTTGACATTGCTGGTCCTTTGCATAAAGATTATTGCACCAAGTGGCCTGAGGCATATGCAATACCAAATCAGGAAGCTACAATACTAGCTTTGGCTATTAGTGATTTCTTCTTCAGATTTGGTATGCTTTTCGAACTGCATTCAGACCAAGGCCATAACTTTGAATCGGCTGTGTTCCAAGAATGCTGCAAGTTGTTTGGCATACGAAAGACCATAACA
>NW_013768072.1:0-812 GCF_000517525.1 Limulus polyphemus
TGTGTAGATATTAAAGCAGAGCAGGAAAAAGACCAAGATTTGAAGCCAATAATTGATTTTCTACAAGCAAGTGTTTTGCGCCCTGCTTGGGAGAAGGTGTCTAGCTTAAGCCCTGTGACAAAGAACTATTTGGCACAATGGGACTAGTCGAAGCTTGAAGATGGTATTCCTCTCCAGAGATGAGAAACTGCAGATGGGAAAGTGACTACCTCGCAAACGGTTATACCGAAAAAGTTACGGGAAGTTGTGCTGCGTCAATCCCATGATACTTTAACAGGAGGACATCTCGGAGTTAAGAATACATTGAGTTACCTACGGCAGAGATTTTACTGGATAGGTATGAGGCATGATATGGAAGACTGGTGCAGGACCTGCAGTACATGTGCAAAAAGTGGCCCAAAGCATAAGGCACTTGCCCCAATGAAGGTATATCACGCTGGTGCACCAATGGAACGAGTAGCCATTGACATTGCTGGTTCTTTGCCCCAAAATCGTGCTGGAAACAGGTACATTTCTGTGGTGATGGATTATTTCACCAAATGGCATATGCAATACCAAATCAGGAAGCTACAACTGTAGCTTCGGCTATTAGTGATTTATTCTTCAGGTTTTAGTATGCCATACGAACTGCATTTAGATCAAGGCCGTAACTTTGAATCAGCTGTGTTCCATGAATTCTGCAAGTTGTTTGGCATCCGAAAGAAGAGGACAACGCCACTTCACACACAGTTCGATGGGATGGTAGAAAAGTACAACTGGACACTGGGACAGGAATTGGCAAAGTTATTAATAGCCGCCAAGATGACTGGGAT
>NW_013768073.1:0-814 GCF_000517525.1 Limulus polyphemus
AATGTCGTAATACAAGCAACATCGGATAAACAGATCAAATGTCGTAATACAAGCAACATCGGATAAACAGATCGAATGTCGTAATACAAGCAACATCGGATAAACAGATCGAATGTCGTAATACAAGCAACATTGGATAAACAGCTCGATTGTCGTAATACAAGCAACATCAGATAAACAGATTGAATGTCGTAATACAAGCAACATCAGATAAACAGATTGAATGTCGTAATACAAGCAACGTCGGATAAACAGATTGAATACAGAAGTATTACCAATACAAACTATTTAAATAATGTAATTACAAACAAGAGGGAATCCTCAATAGCCACGGCATTTGAAATTGATGTACAAGACTTTTTTTTCCTTTTTATTAGCTATATTTTTGTACACCATCAATACCAAGCATGAGGTTCATGTTTACCTGATTTAATTATTTTCTCATCAGGATTTATACCAGCCTACCCTAAAATTGAAATTATTTTAGGCAGGATTAGAGTAAATTAATCTATGAAACCTTAGGTGTAGTCCAATATATTAATATATATACCAGCCTACCCTCAAATTGAAATTATTTTAGGCAGGGTTAGAGTAAATTAATCTATGAGACCTTAGGTGTAGTCAAATATATTAATATATATACACCAGCCTACCCTCAAATGGAAATTATTTTAGACAGGATTAGAGTAAATTAATCTATGAGACCTTAGGTGTAGTCAAATATATTAATATATATACCAGCCTACCCTCAAATGGAAATTATTTTAGACAGGATTAGAGTAAATTAATCTATGAGACCTTAGGTGTAGTCAAA
>NW_013768074.1:0-1470 GCF_000517525.1 Limulus polyphemus
GTGTGTGTATATTTTAATATCTGTGTTTTGATATTTTCGTTGACTTCAGATTCTATCTATGTACTGGTTAATATCTCTTCAATAATGTCGTATTTCATTAGATAATACAAAGTGTTGTTATATATAGTTGTAAATGTATAGGAGGTAAACACGACACAGTTGTCTTTAGCGTACAATAAACGTATAACATTCATTGTTTCAGAATTACAATACTAAAGTGTATTGTACCTGATGCTTTATAACGAGGGTTACCTGTATCATTCTATATAAAATACCCACATAATTACTATTCTGACTGTAGCTTTAAGGTGTCCCTTGTTGGGATTGCGGTAAATTTATGTTGAATTTTACTCATAATATTTCAAATGTTGGAACTTTATCAATTTATATAAAGAAATGTTGATTTCTATTAAATGTGTTTTGGTCTTGTTTTAAAATAAAGCATTAAAAGTAAAATAGATAAAACATAAAGAACTACTTTAATAAATAACCACATAGTTTCATGACATTAACAAATCTAATGAACAAAAGAATCATTATAGTACCAAGCTAGTATGTTACAAAAACAAAATTAAACAGATTAATTAATGATAATATTTATAGTATGATTTTAATCGTTATAGTATTTTATATACTTAAACTTAAACCTGTGATGCATAAATAGTTACTAAAACGTTTAACCGTTATTCAACATGTTACGTTATTACACACTACAAACATTTTTAGATGTTCTTGTAAATAATAACGTTTATATATTTTTCAATACAAAAGATGTTCAAGTTTACAGTTAGTTGTTTAATTTATTGTTAACCAATATCTTAAATAATATTAAGTCTTATTAATCTATGTATGCAGGAACTCAAAAAATGTGTCAGAGAGAAATTTGCAGTAGCTCAAGTGGATCCAGAGATTGCAGTCACTGAAATGATGAAGAACTGTTTCTGAAGATGTAAGTTAATAAAGTTAAAATAAACCAATACTACCTACCACAGAACTATAATGAACTTTAAAGTTTTAAAGAAATATATTTTATGCTTGTTCAAACTACCAGTCTTGTTATATATCATATGTCTCATTCTCCTATAGTGTAGTGAGTGACTATAAAGTCACATCATCCATTTGGTTGCTTATATTACTAAATATACATACTCGTGGAGTCAGTTTGAAGATTTTCTCTTCCTGAATTTTTCAAACTTTTACTTTACATCTTCATGTACAACCTACGAATGAGTCAGTCGGTGACTCATCTTGTGAACTTATAACGTTCGATTCGCCTCAGAAGACACAGCTCAAGTATTACATTGCGTAACCTTAAACATAATAACAAATCACAACTATCTGATTGGTCAGTTCTCAGTTTGTGCTACGTTTATCCTTGCTCTATATTGGTGAATCTATCCTTAGTTAGTATAGTTAGTTAAATTATTAATTTAAAAAAATCATTTCGAGCCCATTGACGTCACAAAATAT
>NW_013768075.1:0-1521 GCF_000517525.1 Limulus polyphemus
CCAGCGGTATGTCTGCGGATTTACAACGCTAGAATCCGAGTTTCGATACTCGTGGTGGGCAGAGCACAGATACCCATTGTGTAGCTTTGTGCTTAATTACAAACAAATCGTAAAATAAATGACAAATAATTCATCTAGCCGGAAAGAAAAAAAAGTTAAACAATAAATTACAGATAATTTACCCAGTCGGAGAGCAAAAGAAAACGTAAAGTTAACGATAGATTCTATGTCACAATGTCCAGCTTTTGTGCTTAAACAGTTTTTGAAAAAAAGTTAATTTTATATTCGTTCAAAAAAATTCAGCAGAAGTTTCACGATTATATTTTTATATCGAAATGCAAACAATGTTACATAATTGTACGAAGTGTTTTGGGGGAAAAACAACGTTTCTAACTATACGAGTACAAATATGTTTGTTTCTATATAGCAAAGCCACATAGGACTCTCTCGTGTGTCCACCGCGGGGAATCAAACCCGGATTTTAGCGTTGTAAGTCAGTAAACTTACCGGGGAGGGGGGCTAGTAAAAATATATACATACAATTAAAACATCCCCATTAAGTGATTTTGTTTATTGTTATTTATCAAAAGGACCACGCGGCCGAATGGTTAGGATACGTGGCTCACGTCGCATTGTCCCAGAAAACACGTTCCGTACTTTGGGGCCATAGGCGTGGGTGTGTGTTACAAGGGTGATGGTCAAATCCCACGGTCATACAAGAGTAGCTCGTTAGTTGACAGTGTATGTCGTTGACTAACTGCTTTGTTTCAGATGTTAATTAGGGACGTTAATACTGTGCCCTTTTTACGCTTTGCCGAAAATTCTAAAAACAAGCAAACAAACAGTGATTTTTTTTCAAAACGTCAGCACTTGAAAAGTGTACTAACTTTTTCACCGTCAAGAACGTACATAACATCCCTTCTCTAGAGTATTGTCATAAACACACACAACATCATTTCTCTAGAGCACTGCCATGAACACACATACATATATATATCCCTCCTCTAAAGCACTGTCATGAACACACACACATATACCTCCTCTAAAGTACTGCCATGAACACACACACATATACCTCCTCTAAAGTACTGCCATGAACACGCATATATGTCTCTTCTCTAAAGCACTGTCATGAACACACATATATGTCCCTCCTCTAAAGCACTGTCATGAACACACACATATACCTCCTCTAAAGTACTGCCATGAACACACATATATGTCCCTCCTCTAAAGCACTGTCATGAACACACACATATATGTCCCTCCTCTAAAGCACTGCCATGAACACACATACATATATATCCCTCCTCTAAAGCACTGCCATGAACACGCATATATGTTCCTTCTCTAAAGCACTGTCATAATGCTTTAGAGGAGGGACATATATGTGTGTCCTGTCATGAACACACACATATACCTCCTCTAAAGTACTGCCATGAACACACATATATGTCCCTCCTCTAAAGCACTGTCATGAACACACATATATGTCCCTCCTCTAAAGCACTGCCAATGAAC
>NW_013768076.1:0-1085 GCF_000517525.1 Limulus polyphemus
CATCATGAATATAGTAAGAATGTATATTTAAAAATAATCTTCCTTAAATACACCAATCCTCCCCGTGTCACAAAGGCACGATTTTATGACTGGTGACATTAAAATATAATGCTAGTCTCTTCATCTTGTTGTGAATACTGAAAATTAGACTTTGAACAGAAATACCGAAACACCTGATTATAATATGAAAAGTTTATTCACGCTAGGCCCGGGCATGGCCAGGTGGTTAGGGCACTCGACTCGCAATCTGCGGGTCGCGGGTTCGAATCCCCATTACACCAAACATGCTCGTCGTGGGGGCGTTATGAAGTTACGGTCAATCCCCCTATTCGTTGGTAAAAGAGTAGCCCAAGATTTGGCGGTGGGTGGTGATGACTAGCTGCCCTGTCTTCCCTCTAATCTTTCACTGCTAAATTAGAGACGGCTAGCCCAGATATTCCTCACGTTGTTTTGAGCGAAACTCATAACAAACAATTATTTACGCTACATGATCACAGAATAGTAGAAGGTACGTTCTTAAGACTCGTCTTGTTATGATACATTAAGAACTGAAATTATATAAGAAATATTTATAAACACAAAATCGATATAACGGCCTACTGACATATATTTTCCAATTGAGAACTAAATAAATACATTTAGGTGTGTTTGTGTGTGTGTGTGTTTTTTGTTGTTGTTGTTGGTTTTTTTTGGGGGGTAAAACTTTCAGACAGATAGAAGAATATTGTTGCCTCTTTTATGGGGGAATGAGACCCAGTTTTGTTCCTCCGCTTTGGTGTATTAATAAAATTAATAAAAATAGATAAAATATATATCATTTATCATAAACTTTTAACTAAAACGTTTTATTAGTTACTTTACGTTGCACTGTAGTGTTCTGGCAACACTATATTATTTGAAAAAGAAGCAGTTTTCATTTGAAAATTACATTTTGTTAGAAGTATATGTGTAAGTTATATTTGTAGCTAAATAGTGATTATACCAATAGTTTTGTTTTAAATTTTATCTGGACATATTTACATTAATTAATAAATTGTCTCAATTCACATATTGTTCCTTTAAAATGTTGTAGTTATATACTATAC
>NW_013768077.1:0-809 GCF_000517525.1 Limulus polyphemus
AAAAATTTTATTTTCGGATAAGAAAAAGTTTTTCGTTTAATTATTGTCCAAACATATCACTCATATGGCTTTCATATCATTCGGCTCCCCCAGTGGCACAGTGATATGTTAATTACTGAAAGATTCTTTCAGGTAATACTGCAATGTATCCATTTTCTCAGTAAAAGTCACATCTTTTACAACTAAATGGGTCACAGCATCACGAAACCAATGTACACTTTCCCACTTACAACAGAGTATAACTATGTCCTTATAGACTAAACACAAACAGTAGTCGTTTTTATTGTTAATAACAACAACAACTTTGTTTCACAAATAAGAGAGACTAAACACAAACAGTAGTAGTTTTTATTGTTAATAACAACAACAACTTTGTTTCTCAAATAAGAGAGACTAAACACAAACAATAGTCGTTTCTTTTGTTAATAACAACAACAAACTTGGTTTCTCAATCATACAAATATAAGTGAAGTGATCAAAGCTTCTTCTTGCTCGTACGTTTCCGTCTTCTTTTAGGAAATTGCCATCTTTATATTTGTATTGGCTGCTGGAATTTCTACCCTGTACTGTTAACTATAATTTTCAAACTATATTACTTATAATGATTATAAGGCATTGTTTCATTATTTGGGTACCCTCACTGTTAACTATAATTTTCAAACTATGTTGCTTATAATGATTATAAGGCATTGTTTCATTATTTGGGTACCCTCACTGTTAACTATAATTTTCAAACTATGTTAGCTTATAATGATTATAAGGCATTGTTTCATTATTTGGGTACCCTCACTGTTAACTATAATTTTCAA
>NW_013768078.1:0-808 GCF_000517525.1 Limulus polyphemus
GAAACGTTGTACATTTGCTGTCATGTTAAACTTATATTAAAGTTTTTCTTCATTACCCATTTAAGCCGACCCCAGCCATTATTAGTCTCAAAGTGGGTTCCTCGTCATCGAATATGTGATGAAACATTCCTCAATCAGTTGAGGGGATTAAGCAGGAAGGCCCGATCAACTGATCTTCACATTCTCTGGAGATTATGCCTATGGAATTTTGGTTTATGGAACAATGGTTATGCTCATAAAGTTGTGAGTAACAATGAATTGCATAAACATATCCAAGAAACTTTACAAAGGTTACTCCTGCAATGTTGAAAAACACTTGGAAGGAGATTGTCTACAGACTGGACATTTTGTGTGTAACTTGTGGTGCACATATTGAACTATGGTGATCATACACTGTATAAAAAAAACCCAAAAAACACAACTTTAAATACTATTTTGTCACTTGAAAAACTCTGCATCCCTATGCCAAAATGTTCTCCCAACACGATTTTTAAAAATTCTTGGATACATCACACATCATTCTCTTAACTAAGTAAACAGTTTGTTTAGAATTATGGATTTATGTTACATACACTGTAAAGAGTTTAGGAAATGCATTAATCTTCACGAACTTGTCTTTTAGTCTGAATGAGAAAATTATTAAAATTCAATCATAGAGAAAAATATTTTCTTACCCAATTAATTCAACAATCCCAACAAAAGTACTAGTGTTGTAATTATACTTTCATCTATCTACTTATTTAATAATTTGGAAAACATGTCACACCTTAATTAATTTTTACAAAATACTCAAAAGCTCCTTTTTAAC
>NW_013768079.1:0-3564 GCF_000517525.1 Limulus polyphemus
AAAGTAAAGTAAAGTAAAGTAAAGTAAAGTAAAGTAAAGTAAAGTAAAGTAAAGTAAAGTAAAGTAAAGTAAAGTAAAGTAAAGTAAAGTAAAGTAAAGTAAAGTAAAGTAAAGTAAAGTAAAGTAAAGTAAAGTAAAGTAAAGTAAAGTAAAGTAAAGTAAAGTAAAGTAAAGTAAAGTAAAGTAAAGTAAAGTAAAGTAAAGTAAAGTAAAGTAAAGTAAAGTAAAGTAAAGTAAAGTAAAGTAAAGTAAAGTAAAGTAAAGTAAAGTAAAGTAAAGTAAAGTAAAGTAAAGTAAAGTAAAGTAAACCTCATGAATGATTGTAGACAAATATATGTCATGATGTCTGAACTTTGAGTTATTCTCTTGCCATTTTCAGAGATTATATAATACATTTGTATGTTATTTCTTTAGTAAACCACTAATAAATGCACTTTTTATATGAATATAGAAGCAACTCTTTTATTGTTGAAATATTTTGTAAACACTTGTCTCTTACACTCACACAGATTGCTTGTTTAAGTTTTATCATTAACCCTATGCACAGATTGTTCAAGCATATTTTTCAATCTTGTCCCATCCAACATTATGTATTTCAGCCTTCAATATCTACAAAAAATTAAATGAAATAAAAGATACAACATACAGAGATCAAAGAAACACTGTTTAGATACACAAGAGTGTTGTTATTCTTTAAACAAACATCTTAGACTTTTAGAAAAGACTACTATCAGTAATTAAACTCTTAGTATATTTAAATTGGTAATGTCAGTCTAACAAGCCAGAGTTGAAGGTTTAGAATTACAAGTTTAGTGTATATCTTCTCAGTCTGGTTGATAATAATAATTTATGATTGTTTTGTTGAGATAAAGACTATATTGTAAATACATACTAACCCAACTCTATGTTATTCTAGGTTCAACTGTTTGTTTTTGTAAAGGAACATCAAACCTTCACCCATACATTGATGACCCTGTAATATATTGTGGTGTATATAAAGATTAAGAAGCATGAAACTGGATAGGAGAGCCATATTGACAAACTGGAGTCAGGCATAGCACAGAGATGTTGACATTAACTTGGAACTTTGATGTAGGATTGATGTCAAAAAGATGAGGACAGATACAGGCAGCCAATTTATTGTCTTCCACAATGGGTAATTCATGAAGTATTTTTGGTTCCATAAATTACAGAGAGTTGGAGAAAAATTGTGTAAGTTTGTAATATATGAATAGAGTTACTGAAGTTAAAGAGATTTCAAAAATATTGTAAGCTTGTTGAGAAATTGTTAAATTAAAAAGTGAAGTGGATTCAGATCCTTTATTCTAACTGGAGACTTCAAGTTAGTGACTGTATTTAATATAAAGTCCAATGATTAGTCTAGGTAAGTTTATGTTGAAGACTAATCATTGGACTTTATAAGTTAGTGACTGTATTTAATCTAACTGGAGACTTCATATATATATATATAAATTAGGATTTGGTGTTTATAATGTAGGTTTTTACTTGTGGATTGTTTCTTCAGGTAATGTAATGTGGGTTTTTATTTGTAGTATTAACTTACATATGATAAACTCATTGAAATGAGTTAATTTATTTAAGATCATTTGATATCTTTATAACTGATAGTTATACTTTTGTACAAACGATTTTTATAAGACATGAATACCATTTGTGTTTTTATTAGTTGAGTTGTTAGCTCACCCGTGTTTCCTCGTAAATAGAGCTTTCATTGAATTTATCATTAAGATTGATTAAATTATGTTGATAATAATAATTTAAAATTGTTTTGTTGAGATAAAGACTATATTGTAAATACATACTAACCCGACTCTATGTTATTCTAGGTTCAACTGTTTGTTTTTGTAAAGAAACATCAAACCTTCACCCATACATTGATGACCCTGTAATATATTGTGGTGTATATAAAGATTAAGAAACATGAAACTCCATTAGAGACTGGATAGAAGAACCATATTGACAGACTGAAGTCAGGCACAGCACAGAGATGTTGACATTAACTTGGAACTTTGATGTAGGATTGATGTCAAAAAGATGAGTACAGATATAGGCAGCCAATTTATTGTCTTCCACAATGGGTAATTGTTGAAGTATTTTTAGTTCCAATAATTACAACGAGTTGGAAAAAAATTGTGTAAGTTCGTAATATATGAAGAGTTACTGAAGTTAAAGAGATTTCAAAAGTATTATAAGCTTGTTGAGAAATTGTTAAATTAAAAAGTAAAGTAGATTCAAATCCTTTATTGATAGTTGTGCAGTTACATTTCTCTTCACAACTACAATAGAAAAGAACAAAGACAACTTATTGAGTTTCTTACAAGAACTTATAGACTGCCAGTTGTGAAAGAAGGTGGCTAGCTGATTTTTGTGTGTGATTTGTATGAAATATTAAAGTTTATTAAAACAACTAATATACAATAAGTAAAATAGAAAAATTAACACAAATCTTGTTTGGCATGCTTTTTCGAGTTGTTACTACTACCAAACCCTACAAGAAAGAGTGTCTACAGCTAAACAAAAACAACGGTTAACTTGAATTCTTCTTTAAAGACTTAGACATGATAATTACAAGTTTACAAAAAGTAATTATTTCTGTATAAAATCACTTGAAATATTGTGTAGAGTCTTATCTCCAAAGTGTTCTAATATGTTGTTTCTCACTTGGAGCAGCTGTAGCCTTCAGTATACAAGGATTGTTCCTGACATCACTCAAGAGGAGTAACAAGATTGATTTTGTCAGAAAAGTGAGTAGCAGGTTTAAATTACTTGGGAAGTTGAGGAACTAAGCTTTGGTGGACTCGCAAGCATCCGATATTCTTTAAAGCAGGACCCTTCTTGGAGCATGAAGAGGTCAAGTTTGAATCACCAGGTTCGGTTTGGAACTATAATTGAAAGTAGAGCAATATAAGAGCCTGAACAAGGCTTTAATTAGTCTAATATTAGGTGGTTATGTAAGAAAAAGACATTAATTGATTGATTACTCTCACAGTGAACTGAAGAATGATTAATAAAATTCACAATGTAGAAGAATATTTACGGTTGGTTGTACAGTGTAAAAAGGAGTCAATAAGGAAGTGGTTTGTACATATTTCCTGAATAGAATGTTAATGTTTGATATGCTGTTAATTATATTTCTTTACTTCTATTCCTTAACTGTTAACAATTTGTTTGTTAAGTGTTAACATGTCTCGTGGATGGGAAAATATCACACGTGAAATTAATGGATGTGTTTAATGTAGCTGGGAACCCAATCGGTGTAGTTGTAGATAAGTCACTTGAACCACTGAGGCATCACTTGGTTGATAGTTGTAAAGCTAATATAATGTTATGGTATAAAATATATATACTTGTTAGTTAGAATTGTCTAAATTTTATAAATAATATCTATTATTCTAAACATCTGAAAAATGTAATCATATATTTTAAGTAAAAAAAACAGCAACAAAAAAGTGTTTCATGTCTGTACAGAAAAAATCACAAATGTTTATAAGTATTGATATTCTTGAACAAATAATAGAGGGCCTCATCTATGATCACCTCTTA
>NW_013768080.1:0-812 GCF_000517525.1 Limulus polyphemus
TCCACTGTTGATGGGCTATAGAACAGCAGAGCATGAAGGCACTGAATGCTCTCCAGCAAAGCTGATGTTTGTTCGGGGACTTTGGTTGCCAGTGGACCTGATAACAGGACGCCCACCTTACGAATAGTTGCCTTAAAATGTGCCAGAGTTTGTGAAAGTGTTATCTGAAAGGATGGATGATATTCATAATCAAGTGAGTTCAAACTTGAAAACGTCGGCTGATTCCATGAATCTATGTTATGATAAGAGATCTACCGAAGTCAGCTTTGTACCAGGAGTCAAGGTGTGGTTGTATAATCCCAGGAAGACCAAAGGGAAGTCTCCTAAGTTGTCTTCTCCATGTGAAGGCCCATATGACATAGTGGATCGTCTGTCAGACGTGATTTTCCGAATAAAATGTGGTCGGCGAGGTAAGCCGAAGGTGGTACATGCCAACAGGCTTTGGCGTTATCACGTTCCAGGACATTTCAGTTGGAACGAAGTGGACAATGGAACTAATGACGCTGCTGAAGACGTGTCACATAAAAAAGCCACTTTCGAAGAAGAAACTCTACCCGGTTTTGAGAAGGGAAACAGTGAAGCCCTTTATGAAGTTACTATCACTGATGTGACTGTTACCGATAATAGGACATTTCCTGATGGAGCAGATGAACCCCACATGAAGCAGAAGCCAAAAAGACGGAGACCAGTACGGAAGAAGATACGTCCCGTAAAATTAAGATACTTTGTTGAATTTTAATTTTGTGTTTGTAAATTCTGTACATTTACTTAAGTTATTGTTAATTGTTTATTGGTTTAAGGTAAGTGGCTAT
>NW_013768081.1:0-812 GCF_000517525.1 Limulus polyphemus
ATTCATTATTACCTCACCCAAAGTTTTACTAAGTATATACTTCAGACATGGTATACACTGTGTGATGGTCAGGGCGACTTTGTATGATGAGGTAGTGGCATTAGGGATACTTTCTGTTACTCGCTTTTAACACCCAGCTCTTAATGTTCTTCATGTTATTAATTAATTGATGGCCATTGGCAGCAGAAGTGTTTTATGTGATGAAGTTGTAAGATCACGGGTCAAAGTAGGAAATGTGTATAACTCAAGAAATGGCTCTTTATAGTAGTGTTATGGTGGCTGTTGTAGTATAAACTTCATCTGATTTATGTATTATTACAATAATGGTTTCCATTATTTTTTCTTGCATTCCTACATAGAGAGGGCTAGTGTACTCTGAGACATATAAGATGTTTGTGTGCCCTATTCCCACACTGTGTGTATGTTGTGTTATAGAAAATTTAATAGTTTTTGTTTGGTATAAGGATGTGGTGCCATCTGTGATTGTAGTTAATGTAAACTTATGTCAAAGCTAATGTATGCTCAATAACATCAATAGTGGAGGGGGTTGTGAACCTCCCATTAACATGCCCCTTGTTCCACACTGTAATCCCACATAGTTTGGTTGAGATTGGCCCAGTGACATAGGAATAGTTAGACAATGGACAAACACACACACATACACAGATTTTTGTGCTTTATAAATAATTGAAAAAAAACAAGCCCAAACAAAAATTAAATTATATTATTAGTATTATTTTTCTTGATTGTCTAAGTATTCATTTTTTCTCTCTCTCTTTGAAGTAATTTGGATCAGTTTTTTTTCATTTTCC
>NW_013768082.1:0-811 GCF_000517525.1 Limulus polyphemus
TCTTGTATAAATAAGGTAGTGGCCAGACATGTTGCGCCATACAAGACCTGGTTGCGCAGCTCTATAAAGCCGTTTTCTCCGCGGTTTTCGCCTCGAGTTCCGTCGATAGAGATGGCCGAGATGTAAGATGACTAAGTGGATACTTCTTGTACATGAACACTTCTACTATTTTAAGTAAGATGGATACAGTCCGACTAATCCACTAAACTCTTCATCTTAACCCTTCTCACAACATCTTACCTTAGCGTCACCTGGTGATATCACTTATGAGGCGCACCCTTAGTTAGTTTTTCCAACATTGTTTTAAAAAAAATCAAAACAAATAAGTCATTTAAGGTGAATCTATATAGATAAAGTTCCCTAAATTTGAAATATTGTCAATTTAAAATTATCAAATCCTTAAAGCTGAGCTATTCAGTGCCTTCACTGTTGTTTGTGTTGATTTTTGTTAATTCAATAATGTATTTTTACATGAGACTAATAACAAATTTCATCACTGCTACTATAGCTTTTTTCTTCTTGAAGATGAAAAATGCTTTGTATATTTCTCACAAACTGCTAAATATTTAAACCGTCATGTATTAAGACTAACACAATTATGGAAAAAAGATATCGACTCTATTACAAATTCATGAACGTAACACAGAATAATAATTCTAGGGAAATGAAAGTCAATACGTTTACAGGAAACCAAAGACAACTGTGTGTAGTTTACGTTCTATAGAATTATAACTATGTACAGGATAATGAGTCTAAGGGAATGAAAGTTAACACGTTTACAGGAAACCAAAGACAACTGTGTACAGTTTAC
>NW_013768083.1:0-806 GCF_000517525.1 Limulus polyphemus
ACTATTGGGTACAATGGGACCAGTTAAAGCTTGCAGATGGTATTCTTGTCCAGAGATGGGAAACTGCAGATGGGAAAGTGATGACTTGGCAAACAGTTATACCGAGGAAGTTACGGGAAGTTGTGTTATCCCATGATAATTTAACAGGAGGACATCTCGAAATTAAGAAGACATTGAGTCATCTACGACAAAGATTTTATTGGATAGGTATGAGGCGAGATGTGGAAGAATGGTGCCAGACATGCAGAACATGTAGTGCAAAAAGGGGACCCAAGCACAAAGGATGCCCACCTTATGAAGAGTTGCCTGAGAATGTGTCAGAGTTTGTGAAAGTGTTATCGGAAAGGATGGATGATATCCGCCATCAAGTGCGTTCAAACTTTAAAACGTCTGCTGATTCGATGAAGTTAACTTATGATAAGAGATCTACTGAAGTCAGGTTTGTACCTGGAGACAAGGTATGGTTGTATGATCCCAGGAAGACCAAAGGGAAGTCTCCTAAGTTGTCATCTCCATGGGAAGGCCCATATGACATAGTGGATTGTCTCTCAGACGTGACTTTCCGGATAAAATGTGGTCGGCGAGGTAAACCAAAAGTGGTGCATGCCAACAGGCTTTGGCATTATCACGGTCCAGGACATTTCAGTTGGGACGAAGTGGACCACAGAACAAATGACGCTGCTGAAGACGTGACACCTGAAGAAGCCACCGTCGAAGAAGAAACTCTACTCAGTTTTGAGAAGGGAAATGGTGAAGCTCTTGATGAAGTTACTACCACTGATGTGACTGTTACCGATGATAGGACA
>NW_013768084.1:0-811 GCF_000517525.1 Limulus polyphemus
CTTACGCCGCTCTCTCTCTTTAGAAGATTGTACGAATTATAATAAGGTTAAAGCAGCTATTTTCAAAGCATACGAGTTAGTACCACCGGAGGCTTGTCACCAAAAGTTTAGAGGTTATTTCAAACAAGTTAATCAAACTTATATAGAATTTGCCCACGAAAAAGAGGTTTATTTGGATCGATGATGGAATTCTATACACATTGACAATAGTTTCGATAAACTAAAAAAATATGTCTAATTGAGGAATTTAAACATTGTGTACGTGATGACCTCAAAACTTACTTGGATGAAAAGAAAGTTGAAACACTACAGGAAGCAGCCGCTCTTTCCGATGACTACACTTTAAAACATAAAACCACTTTTCATAAAAAAAATTCCTACCATCTCAACAAAAACCTGTATCTGTTCAATCCACTAAAGTTGAGGATTCTTCTAAAAAATCCAGCTTCTCTAGTTTGATGTCTTTTGACAGTCAGGATAAAACTTTTTTAAAACAATCAAGGCCTGTCTGCCATTTTTGTAAAAAGCCTGGTCATGTTTTGTCTGATTGTTGGTGTTTGAAAAAGAAAAGGAGGTGACACCCATTGCGTTTGTGTCCACATATGGACGTGGTTTCACCACATCACCCGATGTTGTTGATTTGGCCACTGATATAAAGGATGATGTAATCAGGGAGGAATTTAGACCTTTTGTGTCTGTTGTTTCTGTGTCTTTGACAAATGACACTGGCAATCCCATACCCATACGTATTCTACTTGATACGTGGGCGACTCAGTTATTGTTGTTAGAAGGTATATTGTCTTTTAGATTC
>NW_013768085.1:0-1013 GCF_000517525.1 Limulus polyphemus
CTAAATCGTGTGTCTTGTTATTGAAAGTACACAATATCGTTAAATCTTGTGTCTTCTTATTGATAGTACACAGTATCGTTAAATCTTGTGTCTTTTTATTCATAGTACACAGTATTGCTAAATCGTGTGTCTTCTTATTGATAGTACACAGTATCGTTAAATCTTGTGTCTTCTTATTGACAGTACACAGTATCGTTAAATCTTGTGTCTTCTTATTGAAAGTACATAGTATAATTAAATCTTGTGTTTTCTTATTGACAGTAGACAGTATCGTTAAATCTTATGTCTTCTTATTGACAGTACACAGTATCGTTAAATCTTGTGTCTTCTTATTGACAGTACACAGTATCGTTAAATCTTGTGTCTTCTTATTGACAGGACACATTGTTGTTAAATCTTGTGTTTTCTTACTGACAGTACACATTATCGTTGAATATTGTGTTTTCTTATTGACAGTACACATTATTGTTAAAACTTATGTTTTCTTACTGACAGTACACAGTATCGTTAAATCTTGTGTCTTCTTATTGATAGTACACAGTATCGTTAAATATTGTGTCTTCTTATTGACAGTACATAGTATCGTTAAATCTTGTGTCTTTTTATTGATAGTACAAAGTATTGCTAAATCTTGTGTCTTCTTATTGATATTACAGAGTATCGTTAAATCTTGTGTCTTCTTATTGCCAGTACACAGTATCGTTAAATCTTGTTTCTTCTTATTGACAGGACACATTATTGTTAAATCTTGTGTTTTCTAACTGACAGTACGCAGTATCGTTAAATCTTGTGTCTTCTTATTGACAGTACACAATATTGTTAAATCTTATGTCTTTTTATTCACAGGACACATTATTGTTAAATCTTTTGTTTTCTTACTGACAGTACACATTATCTTTAAATCTTGTGTGTTCTTATTGACATTACACAGTATAATTAAATCATGTGTTTTCTTCTTGAAAGTACACAGTATCTTTAAATCTTGTGTCTTCTTATTGACAGTACACAGTATC
>NW_013768086.1:0-1002 GCF_000517525.1 Limulus polyphemus
TACTTAGTCTAAAGTCACCTTTGACCTCAGCTACTTAGTCTAAAGTCACCGTAGGAAGTCAAGAAGCTACTTAGTCTAAAGTCACCTTTGACCTCAGCTACTTAGTCTAAAGTCACCTTGAGAGGTCACGAAGCTACTTAGTCTAAAGTCACCTTTGACCTCAGCTACTCAGTCTAAAGTCACCTTGGGAGGTCACGAAGCTACTTAGTCTAAAGTCACCTTGGGAAGTCACTAAGCTACTTAGTCTAAAGTCACCTTTGACCTCAGCTACTTAGTCTAAAGTCACCTTTGACCTCAGCTACTTAGTCTAAAGTCACCTTGGGAGGTGTTGAGATCAGACAGGCTTTCGATTGAACAACTATCGACGATTTTTGGTTTAAGAATCTCGTTGATTTTTAATCGATGATCTCTTATGTGAAGAAAAATAATTACATTGTTTGTGTTTTAATAGTTATTGTATTTTTCCCTGTTAATATTATCACCAAATATCTATACTGCTAAATAAGAAACGAATTGAATTACTAATGAAAGCTAAAGCGCTGACACGTGATATATATATCTAAGGACCAAAGAAACTTTTAAAATTGTTCGTTTGTAATTAAGCACAAAGCTACACAATGGGCTATCTGTGCTCTGCCCACCACGGGTATCGAAACTGGATTCTAGTGTTGTAAGTCCGCAGACATACCGCTGTGCCACTGGGGGGCAATAAACCTGGTTTTGAAGAGGAATGACTTAGATAACTTCACATTTTTTGTACCTTTGGTCTATTAGTTCACTTTGTCAAACTTCACTAATTATCTTTAATATTATTATGATCTGCGGGTGACTTAAATAACCTGATTTAGTGAAAGATAAAATGTTCCCGTACTACATCGTGTGTAGTACAGAGTTTGTAAACTAACGTCGATCCGACTAGGGAGATTACACCATCTAGCGAAGAAAAACGTTCCTTCCAAGTCAGTGCACGTTTAGTGTCAGTTGTCACGATTAACAGAAAGG
>NW_013768087.1:0-804 GCF_000517525.1 Limulus polyphemus
GCAGCGTCATTTGTCATTGTTCCCTTCATTCCAACTGAAATGTCCTGGACCATGATAACGCCAAAGCCTGTTGGCATGCACCACCTTTGGCTAACCTAGCCGACCAAATTTGATTCACATCTGAGAGACAATGCACTATGTCATATGGGCCTTCCCATGGAGAAGACAACTTAGGAGACTTCCCTTTGGTCTTCCTGGAATTATACAACCACACCTTGTCTCCTGGTACAAAGCTGACTTCAGCAGACTTCTTATCATAACATAACTTCATCGAATCAGCAGACGTTTTCAAGTTTGAACGCACTTGATGGTGAATATTATCCATCCTTTCCAATAACACTTTCACGAATGCTGATACATTTTCAGGCAACTCTTCATAAGGTGGGTGTCCTGTTAACGGATCCACTGGCAACAGAAGTTCCCGACCAAACATCAACTTTGCTGGAGTGTATCCAGTGGCTTCGTGCTCTGCTGTTCTATAGGCCATCAACAGTGAAGGGAGTAAGACATCCCAGTCATCTTGGCGGCTATTACAAAACTTTGCCAATTCTTGTCCCACTGTCCAATTGTATTTTTCTACCATCCCATCAGACTGTGGGTGAAGTGGCATTGTTCTGGTCTTTCATATGCCAAACAACTTGCAGCATTCATAGAACACAGCTGATTCAAAGCTACGGCCTTGATCTGAATGCAGTTCGTATGGCATACCAAATCTGAAGAAGAAATCACTAATAGCCGAAGCTACTGCTGTAGCTTCCTCATTTGGTATTGCATATGCCACAGGCCACTTAGGTGAAATAATCC
>NW_013768088.1:0-881 GCF_000517525.1 Limulus polyphemus
AACAACACCACAAGCACCTAGGTGTAACTCTAGTTACCGAATTTATAACCACCATACTCATCTTCAGCCTTAGTTGGTACATCTATTCCATGAACACATAGGTGTAACTCTAATTACAGAATTTATAACCACCATATTCATCTTTAGCCTTACTTGGTACAACTACTCCATGAACACTTAGGTGTAACTCTAGTTACCGAATTTATAACCCCCATACTCATCTTTAGCCTTACTTGGTACAACTATTCCATTAACACCTAGGTGTAACTCTAGTTACAGAATTTATAACCACCATACTCATCGTGAGCCTTACTTGGAACAACTACTCCATAAATACCTAGGTGTAACTCTAGTTTCCGAATTTATAACCACCATACTCATCTTTAGCCTTACTTGGTAGAACTACTCCAAAAACACCTAGGTATATCTCTAGTTACCGAATGTGTAACCCCCATACTCATCTTTAGCGTTTTTTGGTACAACAACTCCACGAACACCTAGGTGTAACTCTAGTTACAGAATTTATAACCATCATACTCATCTTCAGCTTTACTTGGCACAACTACTCCATGAACACCTAGGTGTAACTATAGTTACCGAATTTATAACCACCAAACTCATCTCTAGCGTTATTTGGTACACCAACTCCACGAACACCTAGGTGTAACTCTAGTTACCGAATTTATAACCACCATACTCATCGTTAGCGTTATTTGGTACAACAACTCTACGAACACCTAGATGTAACTCTAGTTACTGAATTTGTAACCACCATACTCATCTGTAGCGTTATTTGGTACAACAACTCCACGGTTATAAATTCGGTAACTAGAGGTACACCTAGGTAACCACCATACTCCATCTTTAGCTTTACTTGATAC
>NW_013768089.1:0-810 GCF_000517525.1 Limulus polyphemus
ATAACATTCAGCGAATATAACAATTAACGTATAACATTCAGTGAATATAACAATTAACGTATAACATTCAGAGAATATAACAATTAACGTCTATCATCCAGCGAATATAACAATTAACGTATAACATTCAGCGAATATAACAATTAACGTATAACATTCAGTGAAAATGGCGATTAACGTATAACATTCAGTGAAAATGGCGATTTAGAGTTTGATTTCTTTGGACATTAATCAGTGTTTCTATGTTAGTCACTCTTACAATCGTTAGGCTTAAATATTTTCACTCTACTTTTACTTGATATCAAATAGATCTGTTAATTGCTTTTTTATTCTTGCAGAAGTAACTGTTTACGTAGAATGTTATTTGCGTTACAAAATTCTACTCTGCCACTTGGCTTAACAATGCATTACATTTCTGTATTTTGTTAACATCTGTAGGAGAAAAGATGAAATAAGAGCAACAAATATCGATAAATATTGTTCGTTTTTAAGTTACTACTAGCACGACTGGTTTGTAATTGAATACATGAAAAGTGTTAAAATCTAACCATCTTTAAATGGTTTCACATAAATACATATTAAACGTTTTACATTGTTTTTTACAGGTTCATAATAGAATGATGTACTCGTGCAGTTCAGACCAAACTGCGCGTGCGTGGGTAATGGAGTTTGGAGAGTGCACCAGGATATACCGCAATCATAAACACACAGTATCGAGTATCCGCTACTTTGATGGAATATGTGAGTAATCTAGTAGATAACAACGTGGTGTGTTAAGTATCTGGTACCTTAACTAGGTGATGGAATATA
>NW_013768090.1:0-1164 GCF_000517525.1 Limulus polyphemus
ATGTAGTGATTAAACACCATACACGTGTGTAGTCGTACTGGTACATGTGTAGTGATTAAACAACATACTTGTGTGTAGTCGTACTGGTATTCGTGTGTAGTGATTAAACAACATACTTATGTGTAGTCGTACTGGTATTCGCGTGTAGTGATTAAACAACATACTTGTGTGTAGTCGTACTGGTATTCGTGTGTAGTGATTAAACAACATACTTGTGTGTAGTCGTACTGGTACATGTGTAGTGATTAAACAACATACTTGTGTGTAGTCGTACTGGTGAATGTGTAGTGATTAAACAACATACTTGTGTGTAGTCGTACTGGTATTCGTGTGTAGTGATTAAACAACATACTTGTGTGTAGTCGTATGGTATTCGTGTGTAGTGATTAAACACCATACACGTGTGTAGTCGTACTGGTATTCGTGTGTAGTGATTAAACACCATACTTGTGTGTAGTCGTACTGGTATTCGTGTGTAGTGATTAAACACCATACACGCGTGTAGTCGTACTGGTACTTGTGTAGTGATAATGTCAAAGTATTGTCTGTTATCACAAGTGGATTATTTCTAAACAGAAATCCTTAGAAACTGCAATAGCCCAGATCTCAGTCTTTCTAAATAAAGAAATTTATACCAGGCCCTGTTATCCTACGTGATCAATTTTCAAGATTTGACAAATTAGATAGTTCGAGTTATGCTCCATAAGGCTTACTCTCTGTGTGATGACGTAACAATATTTGAATAAATAGAAGGATAACCTCTCCCTTCTTTGTTTACGTCATCCAATATTGTATTACGTTGATTCGTGTGGAAAGTCACAATACCTACATATTGTTATATTAGCATAATATACTTGTTTAAGCGTCACAGGGCCTTGTTATGTATAAGTAATTACTGTACTTCGAAAGTCAACTCAGTTTTTGTTTTTCCTGGTATTAGTGCAATCTGTTTTATATTTATTTGTTATATGTACTGGAGAACATGTTAAGTATTTTCGTTGTTGTTTCTTTACTATTTTAGCGTTGGATAAGTTAAAATACATAATTTCGTCACTTCCCTGGCCTTGGAAACAAGAATCGCTAGCCTTTTTCATTTCCCCTTTTTGTGCTTGAATTCTAAACGATCGAAATGTAGTTGTGTATGGCTAGACGAACATCGCTGTT
>NW_013768091.1:0-813 GCF_000517525.1 Limulus polyphemus
GCCGTGTCAGACCCAACGTTATAAAATCTTACCTCCAATCAACATGCCGTGTACAATAGAGACCATGTTCAAGATTACTGCTGAAACCACAGTTTCATGCCCGTTTTATTTAGTATATCGCGATGTGAGGAGCCGTTGTAGACTCTTCGTGGCGCTCATTCTTTACGGTTAAGTAGCTATAAACATAGTTTGTTGGTTTAGACAAATGGATAACTATAAAATTTCAATAAGTGTGAAAAATAAAAAGATAATGCCTATAATGACCAGTTGCCTATAATGAACAGTAACTTAGAAAACTACACTAATAACATTTGACGTTTTAAATGCAGTCATATTCTCAAGAGTACAAAATATTGTTACATTAGACATTTACATGCACTGACTTGTTAGTAGTTTTTCGCGCGTTTCATTTATTCATGAACAAGCAAGCGCCTGCTGTTATTCGAATGTCGAGATTGATTTGCATAGTTTTATCGTCTCAACATCTGAAAGTACGGAGGGTATTCAGCAGCATATCGCGACTCGAAGCTTGGACTTATTGATATGTAACCAAACACGCTAGCCACTAGGCGACGTCCAGTCCACGTGCTATTTAATATTTCAAATTAGTAAATCAATTTAAACATATATTTAACCGGTCGTCTCGTCTGTGCAAGCATAAAATAAAGGCTAACGTATACTGTGTTTAGTATTTAACGTAAGTAAGTATGAAAAACATATTCCGTGTTTGTTGTTTAACGTAGGTAAGTTTGGAAGCAAGGTTAACATATTGTATTGAGTGTTTAATGTGGGTCAGTATGAAAAACATATTCA
>NW_013768092.1:0-812 GCF_000517525.1 Limulus polyphemus
TTTAACGATACTGCGTACTGTCAATAAGAAGACACAAGATTTAACGATACTGTATACTGTCAATAAGAAAACACAAGATTTAAGAAAACTGTGTGCTGTCAATAGGAAGACACACGATTTAACAATACTGTGTACTTTCAATAAGAAGACGCAAGATTTAACGATACTGTTAAATGTCAATAAGAAGACACAAGATTTAACAATACTGTGTACTATCAATAAAAGGCACAAGATTTAACGATACTGTGTACTATCAATAAATAGACACAAGATTTAAGGATACTGTGTACTGTCAATAAGAAGACACAAGATTTAACGATACTGTGTACTGTCAATAAGAAGACACAAGATTTAACAATACTGTGTACTGTCAAAAAGAAGACACAAGATTTAACAATACTGTGTACTTTGAATAAGAAGACAAGAGATTTTAGAAAAGCGTGTACTGTCAATAAGATGACATACGATTTAGCAATACTGTGTACTATCAATAAAAACACACACGATTTAACAATACTGTGTACTTTCAATAAGAAGACACAAGACTTAACGATACTGAGTACTGTATATAAGAAGACTAAGATTTAACAACACTGTGTACTTTCAATAAGAAGACACAAGATTTAATAAAACTGTGTACTGTCAATAAAAAGACACAAGATTTAACGATACTGTGTACTGTCAATAAGAAGACACAAGATTTAACGATATTGTGTACTGTCAATTAGAAGACAAAAGATTTAACGATACTGTATACTGTCAATAAGAAAACACAAGATTTAACGATACTGTGTACTGTCAATAAGAAGACA
>NW_013768093.1:0-824 GCF_000517525.1 Limulus polyphemus
CGTAATAACGGGACACGAATGACGGATATAAGCTACTATAGAGTGTTTATTACTTACTTGTTGTAATAACTGGACACGAATGACGGATATAAGCTATTATAGAGAGTTTAATACTTACTTGTAATAACGGGACACGAATGACGGTTATAAGCTATTATAGAGTGTTTATTACTTACTTGTTGTAATAACTGGACACGAATGACGGATATAAGCTATTATAGAGAGTGTATTACTTACTCGTAATAACGGGACACGAATGACGGATATAAGCTATTATAGAGTGTTTATTACTTACTTGTTGTAATAACGGGACACGAATGACGGATATAAGGTATTATAGAGAGTTTATTATTTACTTGTTGTAATAACTGAACACGAATGACGGATATAAGCTATTATAGAGAGTGTATTACTTACTTATTGTAATAACAGGACACGAATGACGGATATAAGGTATTATAGAGAGTTTATTATTTACTTGTTGTAATAACTGAACACGAATGACGGATATAAGCTATTATAGAGAGTTTATTACTTATTTGTTGTAATAACTGAACACGAATGACGGATATAAGCTATTATAGAGAGTTTATTACTTACTTGTTGTAATAACTGGAAACGAATGACGGATATAAGCTATTATAGAGAGTTTGTTACTTACTTGTTGTAATAACTGGACACGAATGACGGATATAAGCTATTATAGAGAGTGTATTACTTACTTGTTGTAATAACAGGACACGAATGACGGATATAAGGTATTATAGAGAGTTTATTATTTACTTGTTGTAATAACTGAACACGAATGACGGATATAAGCTATT
>NW_013768094.1:0-812 GCF_000517525.1 Limulus polyphemus
TCAATATTATATCAAACTGATTCAAATTGCAGCTAAGCCTTTTGTTAATATTATATCAAACTGATTCAAATTGCAGCTAAGCCTTTTGTCAATATTATGTCAAACTGATTCAAAGTACAGCTAAGCCTTTTGCCAACAGTATACAAAGTATAGCTAAGCCTTTTGTTGACATTGTATCAAAGTACAGCTAAGCCAGTTGCAAATCTTTTACGATGACTTTTAAACGATTCGTTAATAACTTCCGCCTTACATTCGTCACTCTTAAATAAAAGTCACGTTGTTATAACAATGTATTATTTCCACGAATGGAAAACAGTCTCGTACATCTTAATCTTTACGTAATACAAAAAAGAGAATTGTTAGAAACCAACAGACCTAAAATTGGGGGAGGGAATTCCGAAAACTGCATATCTTTTTTTTCCCCTACATTCCTCTTAATTCGCCCTTTTCGGATTCAAAATCGGAGGCGTATAAAAATACCATTTCAGGTTCTGTATTTTTTTCTCGCACAAGTCACTGTCCAAGAGGCCTTTTGTGTAATATCAAAACTCGTCAGTTGGGCTGTATGGCCACGGACAAAAGTTTCTCTGAAACATTATTTATATATGCAGCACAAAACTACCGGCGTAACTTAACAAGAAGTTTTGTTCAGCACTATTCTACAATTAGTTTCACCACAAATAGGCGTACGCCCAGCTTTATCAGTTACTTATTTCATTTATGTCAGTATTGGTATTCAACTCACTAGATGGCGACACTGATAAGTTTTTTTTTTTTCTAATTTATAGTTTCTCGAAGAAATTGGGGCTTTG
>NW_013768095.1:0-812 GCF_000517525.1 Limulus polyphemus
ACCTTATGGGCATATTGCCAAATAAGAGACTTCCTAAAACTCAGGCATATTAACCATAAGGAAGTCAACCAGTTAGCAGCATCCGCCGTCTATACAGTTACCCTTAACTTTCATAAGTGCTCACAGCTGGAATTTTAGAGCGTGTTGAACAGCATATTGCGCCTCTATACTTGGACTTTCCAGTCCGCAGCCCGACACGCTAACCATCAGGGCACACACTCTTCCCAAACAAATCACTGTGTGCGTATACAACGTATTCTTCTGTCTATATACCAAGATTCAGTGTCAGCTAAACGGTTGGCCGCACCGATTCTAAATGGTACCAAACAAATCGTCTCTGTTTGTACAAAGGTAAAAAATGTTAGGTAACATGATAGACTGTGAGGTTAGGTTAGGTTAGGTAACATGATAGATTGTGAGATTAGGTTAGGTTAGGTAACATGAAAGATTGTGAGGTTAGGTTAGGTAACATGATAGATTGTGAGGTTAGGTTAGGTAACATGAAAGATTGTGAGGCTAGGTTAGGTTAGGTAACATGATAGACTGTGAGGTTAGATTAGGTAACATGATAGATTGTGAGGTTAGGTTAGATTAGGTAACATGATAGACTGTGAGATTAGATTAGGTAACATGAAAGATTGTGAGGTTAGATTAGGTAACATGAAAGATTGTGAGGTTAGGTTAGGTAACATGATAGATTGTGAGGTTAGATTAGGTTAGGTAACATGAAAGATTGTGAGGTTAGATTAGGTAACATGAAAGATTGTGAGGTTAGGTTAGGTAACATGATAGATTGTGAGGTTAGGATTAGG
>NW_013768096.1:0-1516 GCF_000517525.1 Limulus polyphemus
TCATTTAATAAATGTTTTGATATACAAGTTGTTCGGGATTTTTCATCTAAATAAAAAAGCGACATTAATTTTTTGACGACCTAATATATCCGCATTAACTGTACATTTAGACTCGTAGTTTGGAGATTAACGTTGATGTATATATTCTATGTATAGATATAATGTAAAGAAATTGAACACGTTTTTAGGTAAATTATTGTGTATAATGTTTTGTGTAATAAAGTTTGAATATTAATATATAATGATTTTTGAAACATTATGATAGGGTGTAACAGCACCTGACCCCCATTAAAACCACATATAAATAACTCCTAAGTACCTGAGCATCATAATACAGCTGTTTTCTGCTAAGAGTGGAACCCATGGGGCTGCGGACGGCTAAGGTATTCAAAACAGATTTGTAATGACTCAACGTGTAATTAAAAAATAATGTGTTTATTTAAGTTATGTTTGGTGCAGTGGCGTTTTCTCCAGCTAAACAGGTTCCCTCAAAATCCTGCCTTTTCCGACATTGACTATTCTATTCTACGACTCAGGAGAGACCAGAATATAACTTATAGTTTGCTTGGTGTTTTTATCGAATATCGAATAATCTAATAATTTTACCCCATTTCTCAGATCTCGTCATATTTCCCATCATCTTGTTACACTCGCTGTGCTAAAACTTGCTGAAGACCGGCAACTATTTCTTTGTGACCACGCCTTCGGATTTCCTGGGTTACTTCATAAAATCTTTCCATGGGAATGGTTTCAAGTCACTAAGCTTGATCCTCTAGTTTAAGGAATAGCTATTGAACATTTTCTAATGAAAACTTCAGGCTTAGAGTGTCGAATAAAAGGCAATGCCTCACAACATTTTGAAAAACAAACTGATGACAAAGAACGACAAAAAAGATTTCGAAGTAGTTTTGTGAATGCTCTATTATTTCTTCTTTCCAAGCCACTAAGTCATCCACTGGGAGTAAAATATTGTTCTGGTGATGAAGGTTGTTTTGTTATCGAGTCAGTCTCTGGTTATAATTGTAGCGATTTCATTAACATTACGTTTATTTCACCATTAGGGATGTGGCAGACATCGTTAAATGAAAATTGCTTCGAAGTGAATAAACAGTCTCTCGAACAGTGTACTCAAATCGAATCGCTGGCGATGTTTAATTCTACACAAGCATACAATGAAAACTATATCTTCAGCTTTTTCAGTGGCTGGAAATTTTCTGCCTACGACGTTCTGCGCATTCTTTCTTTCTATTATTTGCATTGTATAAATAAAATTTTATCTCGGCGGTTTTCGAAACTTATTCTAGAACGAACAAAAACGGTCGTTCCCAAATACACTATTAGGTGGCATCCTGTGGGAGTTTCTACTGACTACAGTGGCACTGTCTAGAGTGAATCTGATCAGTCTTGTGATAACGATTTTGTTCTTGGCTGCAGAACTACTTTGAGCAATAAAGACCACATTTCTATTGACAAAATTCAAGGTTACCAATTGAGGAAAGCAATGAACGAGTTGTAG
>NW_013768097.1:0-810 GCF_000517525.1 Limulus polyphemus
GTCCTCTTTAACACCTTCCACATTTGCATACGTTTTCCCATTAATATGGTGTTGCAGCGAACGAAAAAGATGGTAATCTGATGGTGCCATATCTGGAGAACATGGTGGGTGGTGGAGAACTTTCCAGTCCAACTCCATAATCTTGTGTTACGTCAAACGTGCCACACGTGGACGTGTATTGTCGTGGAGAAGAAAACACCTTTCCAATTGACGAGTGAAAAGCGTTTCTGATGAAGGGCTTGATTTAAACGTTCCAGTTGCTGACTATAGATATCTGCATTAACAGTTCGCTGTGGATTGAGGAGTTCAAAATGAATTACTTCTTTGATATCTCACTTTCTGCGGATAGAGTTCAGGTTTTGGGGTCGAAAGTGTTTTTAGTCTAGGAGTTAGCCATTGTTTTTGGCGTTTAATATCCGCATAGAGAATCCATTTTTCATCACCGGTGACAATTCATTTCCCGCAAAAGGAGACGAAGCAGCGTTCACATGTTGGAAATGATGATCATCGGAGAGTTCGTGAGGCACCCAAACACATTCTTTATGGAGTTTCCCCATATTCCTTAGATGTTTATGTGTTGTTTCAAGAGAGACGTGCAATTTCAGGGCCATTTCACGAGTGTGTTTCTTTGGGTTAGACCCAATAAGCGTCTTCAGAGCATCAATATCAATTCCAACATGTCAGCCCCTGCCATCACAGTTTTTAAGGATAAAGTCACCTGAACGAAATTTGCTGAACCATCGTTGACACTTACGAACGTTCAAAACATTTCCATAAATTTACTTGATATTCTTTGTAGCTACTGATGCG
>NW_013768098.1:0-812 GCF_000517525.1 Limulus polyphemus
GGACTTTTTCTAAAAATCGTAACAACTAGCTCCGTCTCCCCTAATCACTAGTTGTGATATACTAGAAAAAGATATTTTATTTCCCATTTATTTATGATGATATAAAGTTGGCCTAAATGGCAAATCATTACGTCAGATGCAACATAAATGTCCTCCCTACAGAGGTTGTCTAAAATGGAATGTAGAGCAGTCTACTCCCTCACTCTCTTCATGTGCTTGCAGAACCATTAAGAATTTCATAAAATAATTCCGGATAAAACACCGTGAAAGACAATCAACTAATGATATGCAGTAATTCTGCTAGTAGCCACGAGCACAGGATGAGGCTGCACCACGAAAAGAACAAGATACACGTTTATCCAAAACACGTAAAACAATTATATGCTGGAAACTAGAGGCAGAAAATTTGAAATCGTAAAATTCGATCTTTTAAATCTGTGAAAACATTTGGAGTTCTAATTTCACATTACTTTAGTCACCAACGTCTAGAATGAGCGCAATTAAAGGTTTATAAAGTTTAAAGAACTTCGAATACTGTGAAGGTGTTGTTTCGTTACACTGTGAAAAGCATTGCTAAGTTATAAGTTGAAAAGTGTTGCTAAGTGACAGCTTGAAAAGTGTTGCTAAGTTACATCGTAAAAATCGCTGCTAAGTTACACCACGAAAAGCGTTGCTAAGTTACATCGTAAAAAGCGCTGCTAAGTTACAGCTTGAAAAGTGTTGCTAAGTTACACCACGAAAAGCGTTGCTAAGTTACATCGTAAAAAGCGTTGCTAAGTTACAGCTTGAAAAGTGTTGCTAAGTTACACCAC
>NW_013768099.1:0-811 GCF_000517525.1 Limulus polyphemus
CTAATATAGGGTATTTACTGTTTATAAAATATACATATATATTATACTTTAAGTTATATATATACATAATTCAAACACTAACTCCAAATACTTTATTATACCCTCCTCGAGTAATATAAAGTCTGTACTGTTTCTGGAGTTACTTTACTAATAAATATAATTCACCCACTAACTCTAAACACCAGGGTATACTGAGCTCCAGTAACATAGGGGTTTTTCTATTTATGGAGTTACTATAGTTATATATGTATATAATTCATTCACAAACTCTCAACACATGAGTATACATAGCACAAGTAATATAGGGTCTTTAATGTTTAAAATGTTACTTTAGTTGTATATATAATTCACCCATTGACTCTAAACACCAGGGTATACTCAGCTCCAGTAATATAGGGTCTTTACTGTTTATGGAGTTAATGTAATAATAAATATATATACATAATACAAACACTAGCTCTAAACACTTGAGTGTACTTAGCTCCAGTAATATAGGGAATTTACTGTTTATGAAGTTATTTTAGTTATATATATCATTCAACCAATAACTCTAAACACCGTAGTATACTCAGCTCAAACAATATAACGTCTTTACTGTTTATGTAGTTACTTTAGTTGTATGTATACATAATTCAAACACTTATTCTAAATACTGGAGTACACTCAGCTTCAGTAATAAAGGGCCTTTACTGTTTATGAAGTTACTTTAATTATATTCACACAATTCAACCACTAACTCTAAATACTCTAGTATACTCAGCTTTAGTCACATAGGGCTTTAACTGTTTATGAAGTTACTTTAAATATATTC
>NW_013768100.1:0-812 GCF_000517525.1 Limulus polyphemus
CAGGTTATTGTGAGATTTAACCCCATCTAAGACAAGTGATGAACAACTCACTATAAAGACAAAACTATTGTAGTTTAACCCCAGACCTAGACCGATAATTGTAAGATTTAACCCCATCTAAGACAAGGCTGAAAATTTTGATGACGCTGTACTACAATTACTTATCAAACATGAGATCAACATTTCCATTCCTGTACAGTTTTAAATCTGTTCAAATAACCCTATGTGCCATGTTTACATCTAAACCATGTAATGTTTACTGCAGTTCTTCATAGAGAGAACCTCCGGTAGAAATGGTAACAGATTATCAGTTTCGAACCTCAAACTTTTCTTCCTAACAAAGATTATTTGTGTTGAGAATTTGTGACGAACCTTGTTTAAAATAGTTAATTTTTCACGGAGTTTATTCCCACTTAAGACGTTTACTCGAAAGAATAAAATGGAACTTTTTTAACGATCTGCTTTCCAATTAAAGGGAATAAGTTATTTTAGTATTTTTCGAAATATTTGTGATAAAATTTGGATTTGAAACTGTTTATTTTAATATAAATATTTAGTACAATCCAAACAAGATGGTAAGGATGGTTTTTGTATCATCCCTACATACAAATGCCATCCCTACCATCTTGCTTAGATTGTTTTTGAAGGATTGATATTAGCCATCCCTACATTTACTTTGAAATGTTTTTTCTTTACTTGTTTTTTTAATACAGTGTTTCAATAGACATAGGAAGGTTGTATTTATAACCAAGTTCTAAATACACTGAGGTTCTAACTGTAATATTTATTGTTTATCTATTATTGGCTGATAA
>NW_013768101.1:0-1124 GCF_000517525.1 Limulus polyphemus
AGTAAAGATGAGTCTCAGACCAGCAATATCATTTATAATATCTTTTATTACTCTTTCAATACATGGGTTATATCTCTTGATTTATAGTTCAACTCTAAAATCCTTACTTTGAATGTTAACATTTACAATACTCTCGATACAATATCTACTATACAAAAACTGATTTAGAGAGAGAGATACTTACTGGAGAGTTGGAACTTCCTTAGCAAAGTCGAAGTTGTTGGACTGCATACTGGCTACTACTGCTAGAGTCTTGGAGAAACTCTGGAGGCACTCCTGGACGAACTCCGGGACGAACTGCTGGACGAACTGACTTTCCATCCTTAGACATGGGTTTATAAAGCAGATTTTCTTTGTCTTCAGGCGAGAAACCAAATAGGACACAGCATCACCCACAAGTAGTGCTGTGCTCCTATTGGCTGCTTGGAGGCGAGTTTTGGACTGTTCCAGCACCACACCCAAAAACCCTTAGGCGATTGGTCATGGTCAACTGCTGTGATCCGGCTGCCTATTTGCCTGTACTGCTACACCCATGTCCTGTAACTGATACTACTTCAAAGCACCGTGATGACTTATAAAATATAAACTTTTCTGTAGCTTCTATAGTGCTGCAGAATCGAGGACAACATCCTCTATCCTGTCCTTGTACTTTATCTTGCATGTGCAGAACAGTGATGACTAACGAGGTGGTTGACTGCCTTTACTGTGACCTCGGCCACTAACTTCAATGCTCATTTGTATGCTGTGCTATCACATACTTGCCCTAACCTCGTGTTTGTTACTTACAGTCGTTCTAAACTTATTCTAGCCTCGTATCTGTCACTGACTGCAGTTATATAAAAACACGGTTTCTAGCCCTGTGCTTGATACTTATCTTTCAAGGCTTATTTTTTATGCTATACTACACAAGCCTCTCCTTGTCTTTAGTTTTTTATATGTCCTTCGAGTCGTTGACTCGTTATTTGTCCTTCGACCTATTTATTCTCTTTCTATCTCTCTTCTGTCTCTTTAACTTTTCTAAGTTTCTGATATAACTTTGGTTAATACTTGTTTTATTCTATTTAAATTCACAGAAGCAATGGGTGAAATTTCCTCAGAAATTTCCCTTTGCTTCAATACTGTTA
>NW_013768102.1:0-2483 GCF_000517525.1 Limulus polyphemus
ACTACTCCATGAACACTTAGGTTTAACTCTAGTTACCGAATTTATAACCCCATACTTATCTTTAGCATTATTTGTCACAACAACTCTACGAACACCTAGATGTAACTCTAGTTACAGAATTTCTACCACCATATTCATCTTTAGCCTTACTTGGTACAACAACTCCATGAATACCTAGGTGTAACTCTAGTTACCGAATTTGTAACCACCAAATTCATCTTTAGCCTTACTTGGTACAACTACTCCATGAACACTTAGGTGTAACTCTGGTTACAGAATTTATAACCGCCATACTCATCTTTAGCCTTACTTGGTACAACTACTCCATGAACACTTATGTATAACTCTAGTTATCGAATTTATAACCACCATATTCATATTTATCCTTACTTGGTACAACTACTCCATGAACACCTAGGTGTAACTCTAGTTACCGAATTTATAACCACCATACTCATCCTTAGCCTAATTTGGTACAACAACTCCACGAACACCTAGGTGTAAATCTAAGTGGAGTAGTTGTACTAAGTAAGGCTAAAGATGAGTATGGTGGTTATAAATTCGGTAAATAGAGCTACACCTAGGTGTTCGTGGAGTTGTTGTACCAAATAAGGCTAAAGACGAGTATGGGGGTTATAAATTCGGTAACTTTAGCCTTACTTGGTAGAACTACTCCATAAGAGTATGTTGGCTATAAATTCAGTAACTACAGTTACACATAGGTGTTCATGGAGTAGTATGTACCAAGTAAGGCTAAAGAAGAGTATGTTGGTTATAAATTCGGTAACTAGAGTTACTCCTAGGTGTTCATGGAGTAGTTGTACCAAGTTAGGCTAAAGATGAATATGGTGGTTATAAATTCGGTAACTAGAGTTACACCTAAGTGTTCATAGAGTAGTTGTACCAAGTAAGGCTAAGGATGAGTATGGTGGTTATAAACTCTGTAACTAGAATTACACCTAGGTGTTCATGGAGTAGTTGTACCAAGTAAGGCTAAAGATGAGTATGGTGGTTATAAATTCGGTAACTAGAGTTACACCTACGTGTTCTTGGAGTTGTTGTACCAAATAACGCTAAAGATGAGTATGGGGTTACACATTCGGTAACTATAGTTACACCTACGTGTTTGTGGAGTAGTTGTACCAAGTAAGGCTAAAGATGAGTATGGTGGTTATAAATTCGGTAATTAGAGTTACACTTAGTTGTTCATGGAGTAGTTGTACCAAGTAAGGCTAAAGATGAGTATGGTGGTTATAAATTCGGTAACTAGAGTTACAACTAAGTGTTCATGGAGTAGTTGTACCAAGTAAGGCTAAAGATGAGTATGGTTGTTAAAAATTCTGTAACTAGAGTTACAACTAGGTTTCATGGAGTAGTTGTACCAAGTGAGGCTAAAGATGAGTATGGTGGTTATAAATTCGGTAACTAGAGTTACACCTAAGTGTTCGTGGAATTGTTGTATCAAATAACGCTAAAGATGACTATGGTGGTTACAAATTCTGTAACTAGAGTTACAACTAGGTTTCATGGAGTAGTTGTACCAAGTGAGGCTAAAGATGAGTATGGTGGTTATAAATTCGGTAACTAGAGTTACACCTAAGTGTTCGTGGAATTGTTGTATCAAATAACGCTAAAGATGACTATGGTGGTTACAAATTCGGTAACTACAGTTACACCTAGGTGTTCGTGGAGGATTTGTACCAAATAACGCTAAAGATGAGTATGGGGTTACACATTCAGTAACTAGAGTTACACCAAGTTTCAGAGAGTACTTGTGCCAAATAAGGCTAAAGATGAATATGGTGCTTATAAATTCTGTAACTAGAGTTACACCTAAGTATTCGTAGAGTTGTTGTACCAAATAACGCTAAAGATGAGTATGGTGGCTATAAATTTGGTAACTAGAGTTATATTTAGTTGTTCATGGAGTCGTTGTAACAATTATGGCTAAAGATGAGTATGGTGGTTATAAATTCTGTAACTAGAGTTACACCTAAGTGTTCATGTAGTAGTTGTTCCAAGTAAGGCTAAAGATGAGTATAGGGGTTATAAATTCTGTATATAGTGTTACACCTAAGTGTTCATGGGAACACCTAGGTGTAACTCTAGTTACTGAAATTATAACCAACATACTCTTCTTTAGCCTTACTTGGTACAACTACTGAATTTATAACCACTATACTCATCTTTAGCCTTACTTGGTACAACTACTCCACTTTCCGAATTTATAACCACCATACTCATCTTTAGACTTAGTTGGTACAACTACTCCATCAACACCTAGGTGTCACTCTAGTTATCGAATTTGAAACCACCAAATTCATCTTTAGCCTTACTTGGTACAAATACTCCAAGAACACTTAGGTGTAACACTGTATACAGAATTTATAACCCCATACTCATCTTTAGCCTTACTTGGTACAACTACTCCATGAACACTTAGGTGTAATTCTAGTTATCCCTAGAGTTACACCTAGGTGTTC
>NW_013768103.1:0-1711 GCF_000517525.1 Limulus polyphemus
GAAGACGTATGTCATAGTCTGTTATCGTTTGTGTGTGTGTGTGAAGACGTATGTCATAGTCTGTTATCGTTTGTGTGTGTGTGTGAAGACGTATGCCATAGTCTGTTATCGTTTGTGTGTGTGTGTGAAGACGTATGTCATAGTGACATTCAACTAAACAGGAAAAATGAAATCGTGTTGATATTTAGACAATAAATTTAGAAACGTGTTGAATTTAAAACTCACTGTCATAAAGTATGGGCCCGGCATGGCCAGGTGGTTAGGGCCCCGGCATGGCCAGGTGGTTAGGGCACTCGACTCGTAATCTGAAGGTCGCGGGTTCGAATCCCCGTCACACCAAACATGCTAGCCCTTTCAGCCGTGGGGGCGTTATAATGTGACGGTCAATCCCACTATTCGTTGGTAAAAGAGTAGCCCAAGAGTTGGCGGTGGGTGGTGATGACTAGCTGCCTTCCCTCTAGTCTTACACTGCTAAATTAGGGACGGCTAGCGCAGATAGCCCTCGTGTAGCTTTGCGCGAAATTCAGAACAAACAAACTATAGAACATAAAGTATGAGAAAAGCGTAGGCACCATGTGAAACTGGAACATCATATTTCGTTTAGAACATACGCGAAAGATTTAATAAAATGTAATGTAAAATAGCCTGTAGGTTATCGTTGTCAGTTAATACTGCAAATACGTTCAAAAGATACTTTAAAAAGAGAAATCGAATATTCTTCTGAAGTTTTTTTTTTGTACTTTTCACACTATTGCTGTCTTTTTTAGCATGTTCTTTATTTAACAGACTATGATATGCGTCTTCACACACACACACACACACACAAACGATAACAGACTATGGCATACGTCTTCACACACAAACAATAACGATAACAGAATATGACATACGTCTTCACACACAAACAATAACAGACTATAACGTACGTCTTCACACACACACACAAACGATAATAGTCAGTTGTAAGATAAGAAAATTATTGGAACTTGAGCCCCTAAAATTTCAGATATTTGAAATTCGATTCGATTTATTTTAATTTTATTTTTTTGGTAATTTTATTTTTATTTTCTACAAAATCTTGTTAAAAACGGACACGCTTCACGTCTGAATCTGATTGGTCTGCGAAACATAATAAGTACACAATATCTAATATTGTAAAAAAATAAATAAATATGAATTCTGTTCATTAGGATTCTAAAGAAAATATTATAAGTTTATTAAGACTGCTGAAGAGTTTTATGGAGAAATAGTAAGAAAACGATTTACTCATTTTAATACTTAATTTTTTCACACTCAGAAATCTGTGAAAGTCTAATTATATCGTATTCTAAGTTGTCTTCAATGAAACGTTTTGTTACATTTCTCTCTGTTGCTGTTAAGTTACGTTTATATAGAGAGTAATGTTTTTCTTGAACCGTGGCCAATTTGTGTTAACATGAAAACCTTTCAACAATTTCCACTGAGTTCTGGTCAATCTATGTTAAAAGAAAGGTTTTGCAATATTTTTTTTTTCCAACAAGTAAAAAATTCTTAGTACGGTTTTTTTCTTCGATTGTTGTCATTTTATGATTAGGTGGGAGGCCTTATTTAATCTTACCCTGGGAAGCGGTATGAGTGAAAGACGTAGATCACAAACTTTGGGAAGCGGTCTGAGTGAAAGACGTAGATCACAAACTTTTTATTACCTTATTATGTCTCCGCAGAGAGACAT
>NW_013768104.1:0-931 GCF_000517525.1 Limulus polyphemus
TCTTCTTGAGAATACACAGTATTGTTAAATCTTGTGTCTTCTTACTGACAGTACACAGTATCGTTAAATCCTGTACCTTCTTATTGACAGGACACAGTATTGTTAAATCTTGTGTCTTCTTATTGACAGTACACAGTATCGTTAATTCTTGTGTCTTCTTATTGATAGTACACAGTATTGTTAAATCTTTATGTCTTTTTATTGACAGTACACAGTATCGTTAAATATTGTCTTCTTTTGATAGTACATTGTATTTTTAAATCTTTATGTCTTTTTATTGACAGTACACAGTATCGTTAAATATTGTCTTCTTTTGATAGTACATTGTATTTTTAAATCTTGTGTCTTCTTATTGAGAGTAAACAGTATTGTTAAATCTTGTTTCTTCTTATTGACAGTACACAGTATTGGTAAATCCTGTATCTTCTTATTGACAGTAAACAGTATCGTTAAATCTTGTGTCTTCTTTTTGACAGTAAATAGTATCGTTAAATCTTGTATCTTCTTATTGAGAGTACAGAGTATTTTTAAATATTGTGTCTTCTTATTGACAGTACACAGTATCGTTAAATCTTCTGTCTTCTTATTGACAGTACACAGTATTGGTATATTCTGTATTATCTTATTGACACGTCACAGTATTTTTAAATATTGTTTCTTCTTATTGACAGTACACAGTATTGATAAATCCTGTATCTTCTTATTGACAGGACACAATATTGTTAAATCTTGTGTCTTCTTAATGAGAGTATACAGTATTGTTAACTCTTGTGTCTTCTTATTGACAGTACACAGTATCGTTAAATCTTGTGTCTTCTTATTGAGACTAAACAGTATTGTTATCTATTGTGTCTTCTTATTGAGAGTACACAGTATTTTTAAATCTTATGTCTTCTTATTGACAGTACACAGTATCGTTAAATTTTCTGTC
>NW_013768105.1:0-1392 GCF_000517525.1 Limulus polyphemus
TTGACAGTACACAGTATCGTAAAATCTTATGTCTTCTTATTGAAAGTACACAGTATCGTTAAATCTTGTGTCTTCTTAGTGACAGTACACAGTATCGTAAAATATTATGTCTTCTTATTGAAAGTACACAGTATCGTTAAATATTGTGTCTTCTTATTGACAGGACACATTATTGTTAAATCTTGAGTGTTCTTACTGACAGTACACAGTATAGTTAAATCTTAGTCTTCTTATTGACAGTACACAGTATCGTTAAATGTTGTGTCTTCTTATTGACAGTTTACAGTATCGTTAAATCTTATGTCTTCTTATTGAAGGTACACAGTATCGTTAAATCTTGTGTTTTCTTACTGACAGTACAGAGTATTGTTAAATCTTATGTCTTGTTATTGAAAGTACACAGTATCGTTAAATCTTGTGTCTTCTTAGTGACAGTACACAGTATCGTTAAATCTTATGTCTTCTTATTGAAAGTACACAGTATCGTTAAATCTTGTGTTTTCTTACTGACAGTACAGAGTATCGTTAAATCTTATGTCTTGTTATTGAAAGTACACAGTATCGTTATATCTTGTGTCTTCTTATTGACAGTACACAGTATCGTTAAATCTTGTGTCTTCTTATTGACAGTGCAAAGTATCGTTAAATCTTGTGTCTTCTTATTGACAGTACACAGTATTGTTAAATCTTGTGTCTTCTTATTGACAGAACACATTACTGTTAAATCTTGTGTTTTATTACTGACACTACACATTATCTTTGAATATTGTGTCTTCTTCTTGAGAGTACACAGTATTTTTAAATCTTGTGTGTTCTTATTGATAGTACACAGTATTGTAAATCTTGCGTCTTCTTATTGACAGTACACAGTATGGTTAAATCTTGCGTCTTCTTTTTGATAGTACACAGTATCGTTAAATCTTGTGGCTTGTTCGTGTTAGTACACAGTATCGTTAAATCTTGTGGCTTGTTATTGATAGTACACAGTATTGTTAAATCTTGTGTCTTCTTATTGATAGTACACAGTATCGTTAAATCTTTTGTTTTATTACACACAAGATTTAACAATACTGTGTACTATCAATAACAAGCCACAAGATTTAACGATACTGTGTACTTACACTAACAAGCCACAAGATTTAACGATACTGTGTACTATCAAAAAGAAGACACAAGATTTAACAATACTGTGTACTGTCAATGTGTACTGTCAATAAGTACACTAACAAGCCACAAGATTTAACGATACTGTGTACTATCAAAAAGAAGACACAAGATTTAAAAATACTAGTACACAGTACCGTTAAATCTCGTGTCTTGTTATTGATAATACACAGTATCGTTAAATCTTGTGGCTTCTTATTGACAGTACACAGTACTTGTTAAATCTTG
>NW_013768106.1:0-812 GCF_000517525.1 Limulus polyphemus
CGATTCATTGGTATGAATGCATAAGGGCAAGCCCCTGACTGTAGCAATATAGATACATAAGTCCAAGAAAGCAATAGCTTAGAAAGGTGGAAAACAGAATGGCTTGGAGTAAATGTCTAGATCACAATGTATTTGAATAACTTATTGAATAAAAGAGAGCATACAGAAATTCATCAGAGTCATTGTAACTGTATGGGAGATGCAAGGATCTTATATAATTTTTATTTCAAACTGCTATTGTTTTGCGTTATTTTAACAAACTATTTCCGATCATATATGGGTGGGTCACATATATTAATAGAGGTTATTTTGTTACCTTTGATAACCCTTGTCACGCTTATTTATTTTTATTCAGGAAAAAACAATATTACGATTACGTCTTATCTTGAAAAGATCAGTCAAACAGATCTGACTGGTGAATGTTTTTCTGAATGTTTAGCGGTACTGCTTTATTCAACTTAGTCTTATCCTGCCTATAAACTATAATGTTTTGAATTATCAAATAGCCTTTCTCTAATGATGGAGAAAACTGCATTAAATATACTATAATGGCTATAAAAGTTATGAATATTAACTTTATTACGCACATTACTATTCAACAAAATTAGCTGTTAGACAGTTGAAATGAAATATACTTTAGAAATGCAAGCGTTTAGACTGGGTTAATTATGTGGTCTTTTTTAAAGATTTGAAGTGATATTAATATTTATTGATGAAATATATTTTCTTAGCTCCTTATCAAAAATTTGAACGATATAAATATTTTTGATATAAAATTTGTCCCCCAGTAGCACAGCGGTATGTCTGCGGAC
>NW_013768107.1:0-811 GCF_000517525.1 Limulus polyphemus
CTATGTGACATGTATCACCTGGGCACTCACTATAAGGTGGGTAGTTATGTGACGCGTACCACCTGGGCACTCACTATAAGGTGGGTAGTTATGTGACATGTACCACCTTGGCACACACTATAAGGTGGTTAGTTATGTGACACGTACCACAAGGGCACTCACTATAAGGTGGTTAGTTATGTGACACGTACCACCTGGCCACTCACCATAAGGTGGGTAGTTATGTGATATGTACCACCTGGGCACTCACCATAAGGTGGGTAGTTATGTGATATGTACCACCTGGCCACTCACTATAAGGTGGGTAGTTATGTGATATGTACCACCTGGGCACTCACCATAAGGTGGTTAGTTATGTGACACGTACCACCTGGCCACTCACTATAAGGTGGGTAGTTATGTGATATGTACCACCTGGGCACTCACTATAAGGTGGTTAGTTATGTGACACGTACCACCTGGCCACTCACTATAAGGTGGTTAGTTATGTGATATATACCACCTGGCCACTCACTATAAGGTGGGTAGTTATGTGATATGTACCACCTGGCCACTCACTATAAGGTGGTTAGTTATGTGATATGTACCACCTTGGCACTCACTATAAGGTGGGTAGTTATGTGACATGTACCACCTGGCCACTCACTATAAGGTAGGTAGTTATGTGACATGTACCACCTGGCCACTCACTATAAGGTGGGTAGTTATGTGACATGTACCACCTTGGCACTCACTATAAGGTTTGTAGTTATGTGACATGTACCACCTTGGCACTCACTATAAGGTTTGTAGTTATGTGACATGCACCACG
>NW_013768108.1:0-812 GCF_000517525.1 Limulus polyphemus
GCTATAACCTTCAGTGGAATCAGCTTCGATGTGTTACAGTTGATGGAGGAAAAAACATGGCTGGAGTGAGGAAAGGTCTGGTGGGGCAGATACGAACTTATTTGGAAGATCTTCAACTCCCGGGCGCTCTGTTTATACACTGCATTATACATCAGTAAGCACTCTGTGGAAAAGACTTAGATATTTCTTGCATACTGAAACCAGTCGTTTCTGCGGTGAACTTCATTCGTGGTCATGCACTTAATCACCGCCAGTTCCAGGCTTTTCTTGAAGAAATTGATTCAGAATTCTGTGACTTGCCTTATCACACAGCAGTGAGGTGGCTCAGCTGTGGTAAAGTTCTATTTTGTTATTATAAGCGCCGAAGAGAAATAGATATTTTTCTCACCGAAAAGGATAGAGCTGATCCACTTCTGTCAGATCCTACCTGGCTGTCAAAGTTGTCATTTTTGGTTGACATCACATCCCACATGAATGAATTGAACTTGAAACTTCAGGAAAAGGATAACTTTGTCTGTGATCTCTACAGAATCATCAAAGGATTTCGGAGAAAGCTATCATTGTTTGAAGCACAACTGGAAGGAGGAAACTTCTCTCATTTTCAGGGTTTCAAAGAGTTTCGCGCTGGAATCGCAGAAGATGTCAACCTCGAGTTTCCGAAGAAGATGACTTAAATAAGCATTTTTTTGGAGAGATTTTCAGATCTCGACAGAATTGAGAGTGGCATTCTTCTGTTCCAGAATCCGTTTGATTGTAACCTTGATGACGTGCCAGTCGAACTACAGTTGGAGCTCATTGATTTGCAAGCAAAT
>NW_013768109.1:0-812 GCF_000517525.1 Limulus polyphemus
TAGCAGCCATGAAGGGAACTCCTTGCTATAGTAAAGAGTCTGACATATTTCCATCCTTACCTCTATGGTGCCAGGTTAACCATCAGGACAGACCATGCTGCGTTACAGTGGTTAAGATCATTAAAGAACCCAGAGGGACAACTGGCACGTTGGATCGGAAAGATAGACCAGTATAATTATGATATTGAATACAGAGAAGGAAAATCTCATGGAAATGCTGATGGACTGAGCCGAAGACCCTGCAAAAATGACTGCAGACATTGCTGCAAAAGAGAGGTTGAGCTAACCAGGTGTCATCAAGCTGAAGTCAAAGTGACTGAAGGAATTGATGATAGTGAAATGGAACCAGGTATAGATATTAAATAAGAACAGGAGAAAGACCAAGATTTGAAGCCAATAATTGATTTTCTAAAAGCAAGTGTTTTGCGCCCCGGTTTGGGAGAAGGTGTCTAGTCTAAGTCCCGTGACAAAGAACTATTGGGCACAATGGGACCAGTTGAAGCTTGAAGATGGTATTCTCCTCCGAAGATGGGAAACTGCAGATGGGAAATGATGAACTGGCAAACAGTTTTACCAAGAAAGTTACGGGAAGTTATGTTGTGTCAATCCCATGATAGTTTAACAGGATGACATCTCGGAGTTAAGAAGACATTAAGTCACCTACGACAGAGATTTTACAGGATAGGTATGAGGCAAGATATGGAAGAATGGTGCAGGACATGCAGTACATGTTGTGCTAAAAGGGGACCCAAGCATAAGGGATGTGCTCCAATGAAGTTATATCAAGTTGGCACACCAATGGAAAGAGTAGG
>NW_013768110.1:0-1503 GCF_000517525.1 Limulus polyphemus
AGAGACAGCTAGATATCTGTTTATTTCTAAAAATCTTTAAGGGTATAGCCAGAGACAGCTAGATATCTGTTTATTTCTAAAATCGTTAAGAGTATAGCCAGAGACAGCTAAATATCTGTGTATTTCTAAAATCTTTAAGAGTATAGCCAGAGACAGCTAGATATCTGTTTATTTCTAAAATCTTCAAGAGTATAGGCAGAAACAGCTAGATGTCTGTTTATTTCTAAAATCTTTAAGAGTATAGCCAGAAACAGCCAGATATCTGTTTATTTCTAAAATCGTTCAGAGTATAGCCAGAAACAGCTAGATATCTGTTTATTTCTAAAATCTTCAAGAGTATAGCCAGAAACAGCTAGATATCTGTTTACTTCTAAAATCTTCAAGAGTATAGCCAAAAACAGCTAGATATCTGTGTATTTCTAAAATCGTTAAGAGTATAGCCAGAAACAGTTAGATATCTGTTTATTTCTAAAATCGTTAAGAGTATAGCCAGAAACAGCTAGATATCTGTGTATTTCTAAAATCTTCAAGAGTATAGCCAGAGACAGTTAGATATCTGTTTATTTCTAAAATCTTCAAGAGTATAGCCAGAAACAGCTAGATATCTGTGTATTTCTAAAATCGTTAAGAGTATAGCCAGAAACAGTTAGATATCTGTGTATTTCTAAAATCGTTAAGAGTATAGCCAGAAACAGTTAGATATCTGTTTATTTCTAAAATCGTTAAGAGTATAGCCAGAAACAGTTAGATATCTGTTTATTTCTAAAATCGTTAAGAGTATAGCCAGAGACAGCTAGATATCTGTGTATTTCTAAAATCGTTAAGAGTATAGCCAGAGACAGTTAGATATCTGTTTATTTCTAAAATCGTTAAGAGTATAGCCAGAAACAGCTAGATTTTATAGAATTATACATATCGTACTATTACAGTATTTCACAACATTTTTATTCTTTACAAACATTTATATTTATTTTTAATTTTGAACATCTTGTCTTTCAGTATCTTTATACAAATACTCTCACTTGCCCCTGTATTAACTTTAGTTTACACCTGTACTAAGAATGATCTAGTTTCAATGATTATTTCTGATCTGTGATACAACTGGGACGATCTTGAAGGGTTAAATCAGTAACATTCTTAGCTACAACGTGTTTGTAGAATTCGTTTATCAGACTCGAGAAGAGATAATATATTAAACTAAGAGAGACTAGAAAAGAGTGTAGACATATTTTCAGAGTTTATAATCACACTATAGTGTTTTGACCGTTTCTGGGAACAAAACTGAAACCTATTCATTGTTTTTAATGATCAAATAATATCAAACAACCTTTTATTGTATCTTAGCAGAACCTATTACAATATAGTAATATTTTATCATAAATGCGGCCTGTAATATCATAAAAGCATATATCCAAATTCCGTTTTTATCTCTTCTCTCTCTCTCTCTCTATATATATATATATATACATATATACTCTTTAGGTCTATATATATATATATATA
>NW_013768111.1:0-835 GCF_000517525.1 Limulus polyphemus
TCCTGTTCACAACACATAAACAACACAGATGAAGACTCAACACATCCATTTATTCGTTCCTCAGTCCAATCATTTATAATCACACATATTTCTGGAAACATAATTGTAACATATCATGTCCCGTAAACCTCTTCAATCATAGCGGCATGCTACACGTAAACCTCTACAATCATAGCGGCATGCTACACGTAAACCTCTACAATCATAGCGGCATGCTACACGTAAACCTCTTCAATCATAGCGGCATGTTACACGTAAACCTCTACAATCATAGCGGCATGCTACACGTAAATATATACAATCACAGAAGCGTGTTACACATAAACCTCTAAACTCACAGAAGCGTGCTACACGTAAACCCCTACTATCACAAACGTATTTTACACGTAAACCTCTACAATCACAGATGTATGCCTCACGTAAACCTCTAAAATCACAGATGTATGCTACACGTAAACCTCTACAATCACAGATGTATGCCTCACGTAAATCTCTACAATCACAGATGTATGTTACAGGTAAACCTCTACAATCACAGATGTATGTTACACGTAAACCTCTACAATCACAGATGTATGCTACACGTAAACCTCTAAATTCACAAATGTATGCCTCACGTAAACCTCTACAATCACAGATGTATGTTACACGTAAACCTCTACAATCACAGATGTATGCTACACGTAAACCTCTAAAATCACAAATGTATGCCTCACGTAAACCTCAACAATCACAGATGTATGTTACACGTAAACCTCTACAATCATAAACGTATGTTACACGTAAACCTCTACAATCACAGATGTATGCCTCACGTAAATCTCTACAATCACAG
>NW_013768112.1:0-812 GCF_000517525.1 Limulus polyphemus
ATTCGAAATGCGTCGGCCAACTCATCACTAACTACAACTTTTACCCGTTGTTCTAACAACGTTAAGACGGCTTATCGACTTCTTGAGAAGAATTCTAAGAAGAAAGTAAACCTACAGACATCGGTCTTGTTTAACAAAATCTATACTTCTAAATAATAAAAATCCATGTGACCACACATCTTTTGTTCCCTGGCTTTTTTTCTGATGAAATCACTCTTTTAGTTATCTTGTGTTAGAATGGATTACCTAGTAGTTTTAGTTCTGCACATGCATTAATTGTGGACCACAGGTGAGGGAGATGTCACTCGTCCTTACCATCCCAATGGTGTTTAGAGCCTGTTGACTACAGATACCAGATAAACAGTAGCAATTTTATGTTGTACTATTATGTCTCATTCTGTAAATAGTCATCCTTATTATTTTCTTAAAGCTAGTTTTTTCTTTATATATACAAATAAAAGAGTAATTTGGTAAATGTTATTTTAATAGAAAGCTAAACAAAAAGCTATCTACACTTTGTCCACAACAAGGAATCAAACTACAAATTTTAGCATTGTGAGTCCATAAACTAACCACTAGGGGACATATTGGTAATACACTGTTGTACATATGCATATTGCAATCAAGAGTACAATGTTTTTTTATTTATTTATTTTGGTGTGTTAATTTTTATCATCTTCATATGAAAACTTGAGCTAAGTTCATCCTTTTTTTATATATATAGTGCTTTTATTATGCATTGTTATTATAGGCTGCATGGCAGGTATTGCAATTTTATTTCTTGTAAAATGTTTATTTTGCATTTTGTGATT
>NW_013768113.1:0-809 GCF_000517525.1 Limulus polyphemus
TTAGATATTTTCGACCTTGATAACGAAATTTTTATCTTTTTTTCCACTAGATCTTGTGCACTATTTTGAACTTGTACGAGTGACAGATTTATTTTCAGCAAACATTCTCGTGAAGAGATTCCTTTGAGATTCTAAAGTACGTTTCATGAACTCGTATTTCTCAGAACGCACTTTCCAGAAAACTTCGAATATGTTGACAGATGTTTTTTTTTCATAGTGATGCCGAAGATTGTACTCTTTCAAAACGGCAACACTTTCGTTGCATATCATGTAACTAGATTTCTGGTTCTTTGTTTCCACAAAGAATTATTTTACTCCCCATTCTTCATTGAAAAGGTAACACTCAGCATCTACTTTTCTTTTCTTAGTAGCCATAACGATGGGTAAAGAAGACAGGATCTGAAAATGAAAAACAATTGTTTATTTACACATTGAATAATCTACCAAAAAGTTTTAGAAAAATAATAATTTTTCACAATTTTTTTTGTCATATATATAAACATGACAAACTAAATGTAAATAGTTCATTACATTAAATTACGTTATTACGTAATTGGTTTAAAACTTTTTCCCGATAAGTTATTTGATTAAGAAATTTTTATAATTTGCCAATGTATTTAAATTTATTATGTAAGTTAATTAGAAGAACTTCATAAAAAATAATTAAGATAATATTTGATAAAAATATTAAGAATCTTAATAGGCAAAGATAGTAAGAATTTGATACTAGTTTAATTAAAATCTTCGTTAATTTAATTAAGTCGTTTTTTGAGTGTATAGCGATTAGAATTTCGGGCTTAATTAAATAT
>NW_013768114.1:0-3560 GCF_000517525.1 Limulus polyphemus
GGCCTATTACTCGACTATAACCAATAACTGTTTATATACGTGTGTATATATATACCTGTCCTCTGTACTAAAGGTTATATATTGGCCTATTACTCGACTATAACCAATAACTGTTTATATACGTGTGTATATATATATACCTGTCCTCTGTACTAAAGGTTATATATTGGCCCATTACTCGACTATAACCAATAACTGTTTATATACGTGTATATATATATACCTGTCCTCTGTACTAAAGGTTATATATTGGCCTATTACTCAACTATAACCAATAACTGTTTATATACGTGTGTGTATATATATACCTGTCCTCTGTACTAAAGGTTATATATTGGCCCATTAATCGACTATAAAGTTTTTAAATGCTCATGAAATTGAAATAATATTACTTTTAAATGTCAAATAACTTGTCAAAATCTGTACACTTTACTATAATTAATTACTTTAATATTGTTTAGAAGTTAAACACAAAATGTTTTAATATTGTTCAGTAGTTTTAAACACAAAATGTTTTAATATTGTTCAGTAGTTTTAAATACTAAATGCTTTAACACTGTTCATTATTTTTAAACATTAAATGCTTTAATATTTTTCAGTAATTTTAGACACTAAAAGCTTTAGTACTGTTTGGTAGTTTTAAACACTAAATGCTTTAATATTGTTCAGTAGTTTTAAACACTAAAATATCTAATAGTTTCAGTAGTTTTAAACACCAAATGATTTATTACTGTTCAATAATTTTAGACACTAAAAGCTTTGGTACTGTTCAGTAGTTTTAAACACTAAATGCTTTATTACTGTTCAGTAATTTTAGACACTAAAAGCTTTGGTACTGTTTAGTAGTTTTAAACACTAAATGCTTTATTACTGTTCAGTAATTTTAGACACTAAAAGCTTTGGTACTGTTTAGTAGTTTTAAACACTAAATGCTTTATTACTGTTCAGTAATTTTAGACACTAAAAGCTTTAGTACTGTTTAGTAGTTTTAAACACTAGATGCTTTAATATTGTTCAGTAGTTTTAAACACTAAAATCTTTAATAGTTTCAGTAGTTTTAAACACTAAATGCTTTAATACTGTTCAGTAGTTTTAAACACTAAAACCTTTAATAGTTTTCAGTAGTTTTAAACACTAAAAGCTGGTACTGGAATGAAATACCACAGCTCAGTAAGTTATTACGGAAATTCACCCACAGCCAGATCTGGCTGTAACTAGTGTTATTAGGAACATGATAAACCCATAACAACAACAGTATTAAAGAAGAAGATCGTCTTTTCATGAGGAAAGTAAAATTAAAGCTAAAACACATGTTTCGTCTTTCCTGCTTGGTCCATTAATTCAACAGTCTTTGAGCTGGGTTGAGCACATAAAACATGTATTTAGTCTCCCTTCCTTAATCCGTTAATTCAATATTCTTGTACTTGGGTTGATCACACAAAACACGTGTTTAATCTTCCCAGATATCCCTGGACATCAAGTGGGATAATCTTACCCAAAAACAACAACAACAACAACAACAAAAAACCGCAAGGAAACTTCCTACTGTCTGAGAGCAGAAAAATGGGTTTATAAAACAGTATTGAAAGAAGATGGGGTGAGAGGGGGTGGTGGTGCTGAAAATAATGGGCACTTGAGGACAAGCAGGAATAGGACAATGCAGGGGTATTTTGTAAAGCCAACAAGAGAACCTGTCTAGTAGTGCGTTCTACTCCACAGAAACAAGGTTTAAGTTATTACCACCAGGTGTGTTTGTTCCTGTCTGTGTGTGTCTTTCCTGCTTGGTCCATTAATTCAACAGTCTTTGAGCTGGACTAACAATATAAGACACATGTTTCGTCTTTCCTGCTTGGTCCATTAATTCAACAGTCTTTGAGCTGGACTAACAATATAAGACACATGTTTCGTCTTTCCTGCTTGGTCCATTAATTCCGTAGTCTTTGAGCTGGACTAACAATATAAGCGAAACACGTGTTTTCTGTTATAAGTTCAGTTCGAAGAACTATCGAATTAATTGATCGAGAAAGGAGGACGAAACGTGTGCCCAATGCAATTATTCTAGCTCAAAGACTATTGGGTTAATGAATCAAAAATGGAAGACGACACACACACACACGTGTTTTGCACGATTAACCGATTCAAAAAATACCAAATCAATAGATCACAAATATTATACCTTCCGAAAAGCTGCTTAAAAGATAACTTTAACTGCTTTTGTCATATGTTAGTACAGGGCTGGACGTGGCCCAGTAGGTAATGTGCCCGGATTGTTAATCCGGTTCATGATTCGCGTCCCATTACCTCAAAAACGCGCTTCGCACTTTGGGACATAGCTGTGTGTGTGTGTGAAATCCTACTATTCAGTTAGACAACGGCTGTTGACTAGACGCTGCTTTCGTCCTCATCTGTCAATTCAACATGAAGAATGGTTAGACTTTGTTTCGCGTTGCGCGAAAATTCTTGAACATCTCTAAGAAAAATATGAAATTTGGTGTTATAAGGTCGTCCATTACTAGTATTAAAACGCGTTTTATGCTACAATATGCGCTACAGGAAATAAATATCTTAGTTCTAGTGAAAAGCGATTTTTTTTTTGTGCGTGTGTGCATTTAGTTAAAGTGAGAATGGGGTTTTTAGTTAAGACGTATATTTCAGTTATGCTTTAACAAGCAAAATGCTCTAAATAGCAGTTAAAGTTATCAGAAAGTCGATGTTAACAGGTTAAAGTAGAAAGAACTCTTCATTTCTTCGCGAAATAATAATAACAATAACAAAAGAAAAAAGATACATAGTTTAATACGAACACGAGATCGGGTGACTGTTACTCACTTATATAAACCTGGTGTCTGTTTCTGTGTTTTTCGGGGATTTTGAAAGCTCACTATGCTCAGACGTAGAGGAAGGACCCTTCGTTAATCTTAAGAAACTCAAGCACCAAGTGGTATTCCCATTTTCTGTTCCTTTTAAGGCAAGGGCGTGGCCGAAGGGCGTTCTTATTGTAATAGACATACTGTGACCTTGATAACACATACTGTTCGACTTTCAATGGATTCCATTGTATCAAAATTTCGGTTAAGACTTAAGGAAACAGTTGAACTAACAATAGGTAAGTGTGGGGGATGAGGGGGGGAGATATTCTCTTACGCGTTCACAGTAATTACCTCGACGATGTTAACACGCACGAGGACGACTTCGGCTAGCCATAAATGGCATATCAACAAAGTCAAGTTGATGCTAGTTTACTGGAGATGGCTGTTTTGTATCACAAACACACACACGCAAGAAAAACAAAACAGAAAAATATTTCATCAATTTATGAAAAATAGAAACAAAAAAGGATGCCAAATGGGGAATTTTTCCCTTTCTCGCTGCTGTTGAAATTTTATAAGTCCTGTAACCTAGAAAGCATAGCTAACAAGTCTCCATATAAGGTATATGAAGTTACGCCAAAGTAAGCTTTAAATGTATTTATCGCTCAGTATAATGAAGGATTGTTTGTTTGTTTTGAATTTCGCGCAAAGCTACACGAGGGCTATTTGCGCTAGCCGTCTCTAATTTAG
>NW_013768115.1:0-811 GCF_000517525.1 Limulus polyphemus
ATTTTGGGCTATATGAAGAACGACTCGGAAGGTTTCTAAGATTTCCTACCAACCATGATATAACTACCCCTGATAGAAAAATAAGATAATATACTCAGAGAGGTAGTATAGTAATAGTATCAAATACTTCAACTTGTGGTCTTTATTAGCTGGGATTTTTTTTACTTGATGAGTAAAACGACTAGTGATGCATAATGCTATGGTACTTTTAAATAATACCAATTAAACTCAGAGCAACAAGACAGGTTTGTTAATAACGGGAGTTTCAACAAGGTATTTACTGCGAAGTGATTCTGTGTCATCTAAATACTGAAGTCGTAGTAAATAAATACTGAACACAAACTTGCAATCACAATAAATAATACTTAATTAAAACAAACAGAGTTAAAATATGCACATTAATCATAAATGACAGTTGCCTTTACTGGAGAGTTATTACTAACTCTTTGATTTCAACTTCACAAATTGTATCAAAATCGTGTTACAGACTATTTGGCTAAGATAATATTATAGACAGAATAAATTTACATTGTATTCCAGACCAAATAAGATGAGCTCTTGTTTCTTCTTCTCACGTTAATTACTTAAAATGTTAACTTCGGACTTAACCATAGCAATTGGCATTAATCACATGACTAGCGATTCCCAATGAAACAACAGATGTCTTTACTTGACCGCCAGTGGAAAAGGAACTTGTCTGACTTCATATACCACAGGTAATCCTGCAGCTATCGTAACTGCAAGAAGAAAAAGGTGATACTCTATAGGTGATAACACCGTACAATTTGTAGCTAAAGTGAAAGAAATTTAA
>NW_013768116.1:0-1082 GCF_000517525.1 Limulus polyphemus
GCATATCTATCTATCGCTGGCTTTATTTGACAGGCTTATATACTAAAAAGAGGGTGCCTGGCAAACACTTGGACATTCGTGGGGTTCCTTGATAATTCATGATCCTTCAAGAAACTCCCAGCGTCGCACGACTTCTGCTGTCGTAACAATACTAATTTTTCCTCTCAAAATTGTATTCTCTGAACTTATTATTATTACTACTGTAATTTATAACCAGAGATTGAGGATGCAGCAGTGTAAATTTAGTTACATGTTCGAGGAAATGAATATATATATAGCAAGTGAAATGTGTGCTACATAAACTTTAATAATCACGAACAGTAGCTTGCGAGAGCCTCAGATAATGTAAATCGTATCTTATTTTGTGAAGCAGAACTGAATTTCAATATATCATGCTTCCTCTATTTTCAAAGAATGTGAAACCTTATTAGCTTATCAGAATTATTCATTACAAAATCTTCAACGTACATGTAGAATAGTTCGTAATTCAGTAAATTTAGTTTTGCAAAATGATGATTTTTCTCCCAGCAATAGCGCAAATCTATTCACTACTCCTTCTACTTCCCCAGAATAAATATTTGACAAACAGAACTAAATCTACTAAATGTATGTGTACACAAGCTATTCTCTTTGCTATAATTGTAAAGTGGAGATTATGCTTTTCCTGGTTAATTTAGGGTTTATTCACCAGAGTGAAATTCAAATTAAAGGCTATTCATTCTTTCAAGACTTCAAGTTTGCACTTAGTTGTAAAACTAAGATTTCTTTAATTAAATTTAGTTCTGCATTAGACTACTTGTGTACAATTAATCGACATCTACGACTTCCTAAAAAGTGCAGAATAACATCTTGCGAAGTACTTTTTGCTGCGTAATTACAAGTAACCCATATACAGAAAGTTGAAAAAGATTTGTCATACTGAATGTACAAGTTAGTTTAACACAAATTCTGACAACCCAGCAACTTGCTATGACATAACAGAACTTGTGAGGTACAGCGTATAATCAAGAGCAGGATAATAAAGCTTTTACTGTACATCGTCTTGAATGTAAAACATCAGCATTAGTTACCAAGAGCAGGAT
>NW_013768117.1:0-811 GCF_000517525.1 Limulus polyphemus
CGGCTAACAATACGAAGAATTAAATTGTGACGGAATGCTACAAGTTCTTCAAATACTTATAGAATGATAGGTTTCTTTTTTGTGAGTTATCACGGCCACTTCGTTACGACTGACCTAATTGATAATGCTGTGTCCCGTCTTAACACTGGTAAGATTATCCGGTGACGGATTATCTTCTACCGACCATATCAAACATGGAGGACTGATATTACGCACACATCTAACCATTTTGTTTATGATGCGTCATAGTTACGTCCCTGGTGATATGTTGGCATCAACCATCATACCTATTCCAAAAAGTACGAAAAAATCGCTGAGCGACTCGGGTAATTATATGGCCATTACCTTAAACAGCCCATTAAGTAAACTTTTTGAGCTTGTAATATTAGAAATGAACGCTGAGTCACTGGTTACAACCAATCTGCAATTTGCTTTTAAGCAGAAATCTTTGACTACACAGTGTACTTTTGCTGTACAAGAAGTAATTCAGTATTACTTAAATAATGACACATCCGTGTTTTGGATGCGAGTCAGGCTTTTGACTGTCTCCAGTATATTAAACTGTTTAAACGATTACTTGAGAAAGGTTTATGTCCTTTAACATGTGGAGTACTGTTACTTATGCATATAGGACAGGCTTCGCTGGGAAGAGATTCTTTCAGGTTCGATATCTGTGTCCAACGGTGTCAAGCAAGACGGAATTCTATCGCCTGTGCTTTTTTCGATCTATGCTGATATGTTACTTACTGAGCTAAGTAACTGTGGTCAAGGTTGCTAGATTGGCAGAACATTTGCAGGAGCGATCGCTTAT
>NW_013768118.1:0-812 GCF_000517525.1 Limulus polyphemus
ACTGTTAATTATGCACTAGTTGAAGTACTAGTCTCCTGGACGGATGTTACTTAAATTCATGATTAATGAAAGGTTATCTTAAGACATGAAAAGCTGCTTCTCTTATAATTCTAAGAAACGTCCACAAAAACTGCAAAATGTGAAACCGCAAATTTACATGGACCCAACAAACCTTCATGTCAAATTTAGTGAAGATCCATTAACAGGGGGCGAAGTAGTGGTAAAAAAAAACGCAAAATTGAAAATTTGTATGTACCCCCCGCATGGACCAAATGAACCTCCATACCCATTTTGGTGAAGATTTATCCACACCCTGCGAAGTAGTTACGTAGACATACAACAGGGAGTACTATTATATTTATATACATTCACTTACACGTGAAAGATACATTTGTTTAAACATATTCCTGGTTTTCATAATATCCTTATCTAGAGTTACGGAAACAAAAGTTATTGCGAGAGTTGGTATTTCAAGATTGTGCTTCTTCTTGACAGTTACTAAAAACAAGTATAATTTAACTCGTGCTCAGCTATATACCATTATTACTCTACAAAAGAAGTTGTATAGTGAATAGAAGAGAATGCATTGTCACGCAATGAATACCGAAAAGAAGCATAACTAATTATTTTCCAGTTTAGTTTTTTTCTTTGTTGATGCATCAGTAGTTGAAAAACAGATTTATATAAAACCTCGATGACGAGGAACCCACTTTGAGACTAATAATGGCTGGAGACGGCTTGAATGGGTAATGAAGAAAAACTTTAATGTAAGTTTAACATAACAGCAAATTTCTTCATTACCCATTCAAGCC
>NW_013768119.1:0-810 GCF_000517525.1 Limulus polyphemus
CTCTGCATTGACACTTCGCTGTGGATTGAGGAGTTCGAAATGAATTACTCCTTTGATGTCCCACCAAAGGCAAAGCATCACTTTCTGCGGATGGAGTCCAGGTTTTGGGGTCGGAAGTGGTTTTTATTTAGGACTGAGCCATTATTTTTGGCGTTTAATATTCGCATAGATAATCCATTTTTCATCCTTCTGTCCAAAAGTGGTTCACGCGCCAGAAGAGACGAAGCAATGTTCACACGTTGAAAACGATGATGATCGGAGAGTTCGTGAGGTACTCAAACACCTTCTTTATGGAGTTTTCCCATATTCCTTAGATGTTTACGTATTGTTTCATGAGAGATATGCAATTTCAGAGCATCAATATCAATTCCAACATGTCGGCCCATGCCATCACAGTTTTTAAGGCTAAAGTCACCTGAACGAAATTTGCTGAACCATCGTTGATATTTACGAATGTTCAAAACATTTCCATAAATTTTTTTGATAGTCTTTGTGGCTACAGAGGGGTTGTTTCCCTTCTTGTATTCAAACAGCATTACATGACGAATGCGTGTCTCGTCGTGTGCCGTCACTATAAGGGATTAGAGTATACTAAACTTTACACATTATATACGCTACTCTAACGTGACGTTTATACATTCGTTTAACTATTATAAGTAATGTACGTTTTTTTTTGGGGGGGGGTTAATGAAAGTGTTCCAAAACGCGACATTAATTTCTCGACGACTTGATAGATGTATTCCATTAGCATTTGTGGTTCTGCAACCGAAAATTGTGTTTTTGCTTTTGAAGTCGCCTATAATAATATAT
>NW_013768120.1:0-811 GCF_000517525.1 Limulus polyphemus
CTATTAAACAGAATGCTCCAGCTAGTAAAAAATTTCAATCCCAAGGTGCAATACTGCATATAGTTTAGAAAGACCAACAGCTACAACTTACAGATGAAGTCAATGCCATAAGAAGTGAATGGTCATTGGATCTAATACTGATAAGAATGTCCAAGACACATCAGCCCACCTATTTGTAATCAAATTCAATGGGTAATTTGTTGAAAAAAAGGAAGATAAGTGAAATGTACAAATTAATCACTCCTTTAATCTACATAAACTTTAAAATGGGTTGTGAAAAGAAACCATACATCTGGCAATTAAATTATCACCCAAAAGCTACTCATGACAGCCATTTTCTACTTGAGAAAACTCAAATGATTCGGGGTAATTTTATGGTGCTGATTTCAAAAATGTACTCAGAATTTGTCCAACATATCTAGATTTTGAGTTATTGTAATATCTCAATATTTTATCGGCACTATGTAAAATACCATGCAATCAACTCAGTACAATAGATTTATGCTGTAAAATTAAGTTTACTTGGACAGTTTAATGGGTAAAATGCATACATTTTTGATAACTTCAAACACTGACTGTATTGTATTGGTGTAAAATTCCAAATATATAGCTCATATATGCTATTCGTTCTTGATATAATTGTAGCAAATTGCACCACTCTTGCTTCATTCCTATGCTCACTTGCTCCAGCCGGGAATCACGAAACTCTCACATACTCGCATCATACCCACAACATAAGCAAATTCTGTGAAACTTTGTTTTTTAATCTTTTAAACTCTAGTTCTATAAACATAAATTTTTATATTTATTT
>NW_013768121.1:0-811 GCF_000517525.1 Limulus polyphemus
TAAATTTACATAACTTTCGTCCAGGAGTGGTACTCCAGCTAGTAACAGGGATCATGAGACGATTAATATGGACTACAGTTTTTCATCATGTCTGAAACGTCGTCTGTTAAATTAAACAGGATTAATAGTCCATATGAAACTAATGTATAAATTGTTATATCCACATCAGACATGGGGTATTCGTATGCACTCGAATACAGTTTTGGAAATATTCGTACTTGTATTTGAATACTTTTGTAGGAAAAATTAAAGTATTCGTATTAACTTAATGATTTAGTGAATACTTAATATTGTAGGAGTAAACGTCAGCTGTTGTACTCAGCAAATTTCGATACTGTCATTATTACATCCGCAGCACATTAAATCAGGCCAATACTCGCCACACACCTTCAAAGTTATTGTATTACATCGTTATTAATCCAGTTAAGTCACTTAAGATGGCTACTAAACTGCCTTCAGTGGTACATGAACACTTCCTACTGATAGATCTGGTCACATAAAGGAAAAATGTAAATATTGTGAGGGACTATTTTTACTTCAGAAAAAAACACTTCTAACCTGCTGACACATCTGAAAGTAAGTTTATTATGTTTGTTAATATGAACTATATTCTATGTAAATTATTTTCTATATAAAGCAAAGTGTACGTCGGGAAAAAATAAACGGTCGTATATCTATAATTTCGTACCTGTTCCTTATACGTTTCCTGATCAATCAGCACCAAACTGGCCACAGTGGTATAAGATAGCAAAAGGAAGGTCATGAAGCGGAGGGTTAGACCCCTACTTTCTATATAAATAAACGTCAATAT
>NW_013768122.1:0-811 GCF_000517525.1 Limulus polyphemus
CGTCGTTATAGCATTTGTTTAGCGCGATTGTTGAAGTTGAGCGTATCGGTAAAGTTGTATTCGGAAAGAATAAACCAGTTTTATTAAGTAAAGAACTTGTGTCGCTAAAGTTTCGTCGGAACGAAGTTATGGAAAGTTAATTAACAAACGGAGACGTAACAATACGTTGAATTTTTAATATATTATTTCAAAACAAGTAGAATGTGTTGCTGTTTGTTTATTGTTGAAAGTTATCACCAACGAGTCACAGACATCTACTGTAAAGAATCTAGTCTACAAGACGTAAGAGAAGCAATATGGCTTTGGGCATCCAATTACAACATGTCAACAGAAGTCATTGCATGCGACTAATTCAAGCAAAGAAGTGCTAATGCTTCATCAGAAGAATGTAGAAAATTTTAAATACCACAAGTGGCTGCACTATAACTATATAAGCATAATTTTTACATCACAAAAACAGGGGGTTCAGCTGGATATGTGTGCGATATATATAAAACAAATGTTAAGTGTTAAGCAAGACACAAACTAATTACTGCTACAGTAATGTAAGTTTGACCCAATTGACACATTTATCTCATGCAGGATGTATACTACTGGAATAGATCTAATGTTATTAGTTTTAGGTTAGGAAGTACTGTAATCTCAGGCCACCTTTTTATAATTACTGACTATTCATTCACATACACACTTAAGTGTAATTTCAAATAATAATCAATAACATTGTTTTTTATTGCTCTCCCAAATTTTTCATCAGCATTCTATGTTTTAACATTAAAACATTTACTTCTAAGCACCCTGCACATTCTGGTGT
>NW_013768123.1:0-811 GCF_000517525.1 Limulus polyphemus
CACGAGGGCTATCTGCGCTAGCTGTCCCTAATTTACCAATGAATAGTGGGATTGACCGTCACATTATAACGCCCTCACGGCTGAAAGGGCGAGCATGTTTGGTGTGACGGGGATTCGAACGCCCTAATCACCTGGCCATGCCGATTAACTTTCAGTGAAATCAATTACCTGATAGCTTTGAGTTATCACACTCTGAAACATATATGTTCATAAAATCTAACCTATATAAAAACCATTGTGTGTCACGTCACGACACGCTTGATTTCTCGAAATAAGAGTCATAGAAGCCAAAATGCATTTATCCGGATAGGACAGTTTGATTACTGTCAGCCACTACGATTTTAGTGACGGGGTGCAAGGGGGACGTGAGAGTGGTGGTGCCGTGAAACCATTTAAGTGTAGTGAGTGTTGGTATAATAAGCCTAAAGTAAAGACGTAGTGTGGGATCACCTAGCCAAGAGCCAAGTGCATAACATTTATCATGAAAGTAAAAATATCAATTCAATTTTAAATTTAAATCGTTTCTGAATTCAGCTATTTTCTGTTACATCACAAACGTTTTAATTAAAAAAACACAAACCTCTTTAATCAACGGACTATAAATTAAAAATTCAACAAATATTTTGTTTTATTGTCTATGCCAGCATTTCCCAAACTATGGGTCTAGAACCACTGGTGGGTCGCAAGCGGAATGTTAGTGAGTCGTAAAAAGTTATACTAGAATTATGCATTAGCTTCGATTAAACGCTGTCTGTCGAGATAGTTCAAGACTTGGGCTTTCATTGCCAGGCTGTTGTTGTATCAAGCAGTA
>NW_013768124.1:0-812 GCF_000517525.1 Limulus polyphemus
GATCTGTTAATCGAAATGTCATGGCTGTGATCTATAAATCCAATGGCTAACATTTTGGTGTTGGGGAAATGGGAGTACCCCGAGAAAACCCCCTTTTACTGGGCGGGACCGCGTTTCTATCGTCGTGTAGTGCTATAATATTTATTCTAGATGTCTGAAGATTTCGCATAACACGTGGTCAAATATTAAACAAAGAGATCACATGACCAAATGTCTGAAGATTTCGCATTACACAGTTGTTCATATGTTATCTAGAGATTACGGCCCCACCTATATGAAATGAAAATGGCCAATCACGGGTAGTGGATGTCACACTAGCTAAATACAATCAAGATTTCTTGAAATTAAGAAACCTTAGATTTAGCAGTCTGGTCTGGAATATATTCGAATATAGTCTAGTAGAGCTTGATCGTCAGTAACACTCAATGATCGAATGAAAACAGTATTAAACAAAGAGATGACCAGAGATTGCTTAAAAGATTGGTAAAGGTATAAAATTTGGAGAGGGTTTTACTGAATAATTAAGAAAACTTTAGTATAGATGTATGATCTTGTCGGAACGTCGTACATTTATAATAAAGTTTGCTTCATTACCCAGTCAAGCCGTCTCCAAACTTTTATTTTCTATAAACTGGATTCCTCGTCATCAAGCCCCCAGTGGCACAGCGGTATGTCTGCGGACTTACAACGCCAGAAACCGGGTTTCGATACCCGTGGTGAGCATAGCACGGATAGCCCTTTGTGTAACTTTGTGCTTAACTACAAACAATCGTCATCAAATTTAGTAAAGGTATGTTATCTTTAGTAAAGGT
>NW_013768125.1:0-810 GCF_000517525.1 Limulus polyphemus
AGTGCCCATATAAAGAACAAGACTAAAGACACTACCCTCAATCCAGAATATGGAATGCCCATTATTGCAGGATATATTTTGATTACAAATAGTAGGAAAAAGAAAGAGACTGAAAAGGTCTGCCCTTATTGGCGTGGTGCCCGTTAATTGAGGTTCTATTGCAGTCTACACAACTCCTTTCTTTACAACTGCAAACATCACTTAAATATATCCAAGACGTATTATTTATTCTGTACCATGAGCTTGCACACATGCTTGGTCTACACAACATCTCTTCTCACAAATACAAAAATAATTTATAAATATCTGTACCTATTATATCATCTCTCTCCACATATACAAAAATAAATTGCATAACCAGTGATGTATAGCCACCACTTATTTCAGCAAATACAAAAACAAAGTAGCAAATATTGGTAGGTAACCTAAAATATCTCCCTGTAAATACAAAAAATTAAATGTATACCCATGTTTTATCCAATTTTTTTCCCCGTTAATATGAAACACGTTTGAAGATATTTATAGTTTATGCATCCTTTATTCCTATCATTTAAACACAACAACATATTTCAGTAGTCTACCTACTATCTCTCTCTCGAAATTAAAACAATAGTAATAATAGTATATTTATATATATATATATATGTTAACATGTGTATACAATCATTAAACAGTTGGTCCTCTGTATAATATTAAATAACGAATTCGATGAAATGTCACAATATAATTCGTATACCTAAATTAATTTAGGTTACTTTAGGGTGAAGTAAAATGGACATAAAACCCCATAGATATTATATACACTTCACC
>NW_013768126.1:0-1598 GCF_000517525.1 Limulus polyphemus
GTATTATTGTGGTAACCAGAGCTTCGTTATATAAGTATTATTGTGGTAACCAGAGCTTCGTTATATAAGTATTATTGTGGTAACCAGAGCTTCGTTATATGAGTATTATTGTGGTAACCAGAGCTTCATTATATAAGTATTATTGTGGTAACCAGAGCTTCATTCATATAATGAAGCTCTGGTTACCACAATAATACTTATATAGTATTATTGTGGTAACTAGAGCTTCATTATATAAGTATTATACACGAGTTACTACAGGATTTAGTGTTAATATTGTCGTAACTAGATAAGATGGTCGGAGTTACCATAGTTATTCAAATAATACTCTAGGCTTAGTTTAATAAAATAGTGATTGATAATTAAACATTGAGTTCTTGGGTGGTGATAGAACGGTATTACAATTATAAAAATCAAAATATTTCAACATTTCTTTCTTAATTATAGTTTTAAAATATTTACTAATATTCAGCCATTCCACAAAATGTCGTATTTTTTATTTAAACGAAACAAGATTATTAAGATTATTATTAAATTTTCCAACACATTTTTTACAATATTTAATATTAATTCCTGACACTTTCAACAGACAGTTTTACAAACAACAGCACTCACTCAAGCTGAAGTTCTCAGTTTCTTAATGTTTTTAAGCACCTTGTAGCTGATTTAGCAGTGATAGACTAGAGTGAAGGCAGCTAGTCAACACCACCCACCGCCAATTTGTAGGATGGTGTTTGGTGAAGTAATAGTGGGATTGATCGTCACATTATAACGCCGTCACGGCTGAAAGTTGTTGAAACAGGGAAACTGTGAAAAAAAAACAACATTAATCCGGAAAATCATAACTGGCTTAACTTAGAAACTCGAATAAAAGCTGCATTATAGTGTAAGTAGAAATGTAACTTGGGTTTGTATCGGAACGTGCTAATGTAACTTGGGTTTGTATCGGAACGTGCTAATGTAACTTGGGTTTGTATCGGACGTGCTAATGTAACTTGGGTTTGTATCGGAACGTGCTGATGTAACTTGGGTTTGTATCGGAACGTGCTAATGTAACTTGGGTTTGTATCGGAACGTGCTAATGTAACTTAGCTTTGTATCGGAACGTGCCAATGTAACTTAGCTTTGTATCGGAATGTGCTATGGACACCAGTGTCTTAAGATTTAGGGTAATTTTTGTTTTGAATTTCGCTCAAAGTTACACAAGGGCTATCTGCGCTAGCCGTCCCTAATTTAGCAGTAGAAGACTAGAGGGAAGGCAGCTAGTCATCACCACCCACCGCCAACTCTTGGGCTACTCTTTTACCAACGAATAGTGGGATTGGCCGTCACATTATAACGCCCCCACGGCTGAAAGGGCGAGCATGTTTGGTGTGACGGGGATTCGAACCTGCGACCTGCAGATTGCGAGTCGAGTGCCCTAACCACCTGGCCTTTTGGGTAATAAGAAAATAGAAGGAACAGGGAATTTTTTAGTTATCAAAAGTTAGAGTTTACGGACATGGTTTTAGAAACAAAAACGACAAACGTGATTTAAGAATTAGACAAAAAAAATAGATCCAAGAGTAAAGAGATTCTACTCTTGGTATATGAAACTA
>NW_013768127.1:0-869 GCF_000517525.1 Limulus polyphemus
ACCGTTATTATATAGTCTACTGGATCATTCAACAGCTATTTATCACCGTTATTATACAGTTTACTGGATCATTCAACAGCTATTTATCACCGTTATTATACAGTTTACTGGATCAGTCAACAGTTATTAACTATTAAGCGGTAAAAAACAGCTGATTACATTTATTATAAACAAGAGAGGAATCCCTCATAGCAGCGGCACTTGAAATTCTTTTAAGCAGGATTAGAGTAAATTAATCTATGAGACCGTGGGCGTGGTCAAATACATCAATCAAAAGGGTTTGACCTCCCGAGTCCAAAAATGTAATTATATCTCAAATCGGTCAAGAGATGACGGAGTTATGAGCTAAAAGTTTATACTTGAAGAAAAAACTCAGAGACATTCTATGAGCCGCTATGCCGCGGCTAAAAAAAATCACAATAATACGGGGACTTGCTTCTGGTCTTCTAAGTAAGTGAGGAGAAGCGCGAAATTTGGGATTATACTTTAAATAATCATACAGTCGATTAAATAATAACCTTGGTATTAAAACTGAGACTTTTCTCTTTGTTTTTATGTTATGTCAAACACAATAATTATCATTTGCAAGATTTACATAGAAACAGGGAAACCTACCGGATTCAAAGTAATTTTTTTTATGTTTGAGGCTTAAATTTGAGCCCTAATGTCGTGGAATGGATTTCTGGGATGGAAGTTAATAATGTGTTGTACTAGGATAGAAGTTAATAATGTGATGTACTAGGATCGAAGTCAATAATATGATGTAATAGGATGGAAGTCAATAATGTGATGTACTAGGATAGAAGTTAATGTGTAGTACATTACCGGTGAAGGTTACAGATGTGATGTACTAGGATAGAAGTTAAAGT
>NW_013768128.1:0-1405 GCF_000517525.1 Limulus polyphemus
GTCAGTAAGTTTGGTATCAAATTGTAGATTATAATTCAAATCTTAGTTTTATACATTATTTAATTTCTTAATTTAAAAGTAAATAGAAAAAAATATTTAAACATTGATTGTGTGTCAAGTGGTATGTCGCATGCAACACTGGTTCAAATTAGATGTTTGTGATGTCAAAATACTAAGTCTATAGTTTCAAACGAATTAGGAACTCAAATTACCAATATTGACAAGCTATAATATAAAATAAGAACCTCTTTTCTTTTCTATTTGCTAAGATATTGCTCATGTAATAAATCAAACACAGTGGCACCCCACTCACCTCTTTCTATTTTTGGAAACGCTGCCTTATATACACTTACTTCTATATATAACACATGAATAACCAACTGAAAGCTCAGAATGTCCCCCTAGTGGCTTTCTGAGCCATTTTCAAGTGTTGCAACACTATCCTATTCTTTCAAAACAAGATTTCAATTAGGTAGGTTGTTTCTTTAGTCTGCTCAAAATTTAATATTTTTTAAGACTGAAATATAACTTAGCTACTAAGCTTGATAAATTATAGTGGAATTCTATGATATCGATAAAGTAATTTATGAATTTTTGGTTATTCAACTGTATATATAGAAAAGACCTAAAAAAATTATTTTGTTTCATATCCTCCAAGTGCAAAATTTTTAAAGGCTTAACAACCTACGTCAAGCAGCAACTGAGTACAAGAGTCATAACTAGAAAAGATAATTGTTTGTTTTACTTGTTTATTTACTGTTCTATGTTTTAGGAAATATATGTTTAAGAACTTATTTCAAAATAGCAATAATCTATATACATATATAATGTATAATAATTGAATTGTGACTGTATTTTACAAAATATAAGTCTACTATAACACAGCCAAGGCAAGTTATGTTGTACAGACCAAAGGTCACCTTTATGTTATTTGATATGGTAACATGAGTGCATGGGAGCTGCGTCATTGTAACTTCTGTATTGTTAGCCAGGCACGAGTGAAAGGACAATATAATAAATATATATATATATATAAATGTATAATGTTATGAGATTTAAGCTATTTCATCTAAAAATTTATGTTTTTGTGTCATAATTTGTAGTCATTCTAGAAAAAAAAAGGGATAATTTATATTTATTTCCTAATTTTTTACGGTGTTAGGTTACAAGATCGATGCAATTGACCAAACCCATTATAAGAATTTCGCATGTGAAATTTGAAAAGTTTCTGATACATAAAAGTATTTTTAATATTAAAATAAAATCTACTTTGCATATTGGATAGGCAATAGGCAAAAAAAAAAAGGCATGAGAAAAACATTGCTTAGGAAACCTTGAGACTTAACAAAAAAAATTGATATTTTGCGTATGAAAGAATTGTAATGTGTACTTATAATCTGCCATA
>NW_013768129.1:0-1562 GCF_000517525.1 Limulus polyphemus
GTTTTACGTGTGATATCCAATCAGTGCAGTATCCGATTATTGTTTATATTATTTTGCTTGTGATATCCAATCAGTGCAGTATCTGATTATTGTTTACATTGTTTTACGTGTGATATCCAATCAGTGCAGTATCTGATTGTTGTTTATATTATTTTACGTGTGATAGCCGATTAAAGATTTCAAAGGAATACACTTTAGCTTTAATTGATCAATATTTGTGGATTGAGAGATTCGGGCGATGATGGTGTCACAATTGTGTCAGTTAGTTCTACTACTTGTTTACAAATACGACATCATGTTTCACACGTGTTGTAGGTTTAAGAAATATTTCACGTATCTCTAGAGTAAGGACTAAGGAACTTCAGTTTGACTCATAAAGTATTATACAAAACAGGGGACATAGCCAGATGTGAGTCTATAAGGTCCACTGTCTTCTGATTGTTTTTAGATAAATTTTTGAGTTTCATGTAAATAATTTAAACTCTTTGTGTAGAAAAAAAACATGTTTAAAATTTTTTGGAAAAGATTCCCACTTTCTAGCGCTGACTACGCCCCATAAAGGTACCGCACTGGTTGAAAATGTCTTTACCAAGACTATACACTTAATATAAACAACGTTAAATGCATTTTGTCTCCAAAATTACATAATTTTCATAACTAGTATAATAGCTCCCTCTCACGGAAAGCTCATTAAACACATTGCTACATCTATCACCAGAAGAATAGTTTTTATTTAACAAATGCAGTTCAATATAAGATACATTTTCAGACATTTTATACGCTTAGATATTATTCATAAATTATTTTTAAATCGTCATATATATTTAGTTTGAATTGAGTTTTATCTTAAATAATAACGTTCATTTTTCCATTTAAACGAAGCTGCTGTATGGACAAAGAAAAGATAAAAGTATTTATGATACAAATATGGTAAAATACGGTGTTTGTTCATAAAGTCAATAAACTAAAAACGTCACAACATAAAATGTTAACAATAATTTATTAAAAACGACACCAGGTGAGTTGGATAAATCCATATGTTTCATTGACCTGCAAAGGACCACGGGTGGGATCTAATAATATACAATAATCAAATATCTTTTAAATTTAACATCATGCAAATACGTAAATCAAATATCTTTCTAATGTAACATCATATACAAATACGTGATCAAACATCTTTCTAATGTAACATCATATACAAATACATGATCAAACATCTTTCTAATGTAACATCATATACAAATACATGATCAAACATCTTTCTAATGTAACATCATATACAAATACGTGATCAAACATCTTTTTAATGTAACATCATATACAAATACGTGATCAAACATCTTTCTGATTTATCAACATAAAAATACACGATCAAACACCTTTTTAATTTAACATCATAAAAATACACATTTTCTTATAGTTAACATATATTTTCTGAAATCATAATACTTAAAGTTTTAATGCACGAAATCAATCTTACTAACAATGGCGGCCCGGCATGGCCAGGTGGTTAAGGCACTCGACTCGCAATCTGAGGGTCGCGGGTTCGAATCCACGTC
>NW_013768130.1:0-812 GCF_000517525.1 Limulus polyphemus
ATATATATATATATATATATATATATATATATATATTGAGAGTAAGAAACTAAAATACTGACTTAGCTTAAGTGTTTCCCCCCAAAGCAATATTGACTCGAAAGGCGAACATTCGCAAGTGAAAGCAACATGTATTCTCTAACAACCTTATTTGATAATATCCTCAGAAGACGGTAGATTTCAAGAACGGATTGTATTTACGGCATGGAAAGGAGGCATAAACCCCAATATATATACTTCAGAGGGATAAACTTTGAACACAGTATCAATTTAAGATCTATTTGGCCATAGTAAATTGTAACCTCATAATACATAGGACCGCCAGTTTCAGTGTAGACAGATTTATTTAAATTGACAAAGTAACTTTACAGATAGTTTTTGAGGAAATAAACAATTATTTGACGCAGTATATTTAATTTCATGCATTTTGTGAATCAAAACACTATTGATAACAACCCTTTGTAACGTTTACATATACAGACAACGTATCTAGGTTCACAGCGAATGGCCTGATGGTTAGGGAGTTCGACTCGCAATTTGAGGGTCACCAGTTCGAATCCCCGTAACATCGAACATGCTTGTCCTTTCAGCCGTGGGGGCGTTATAATGTGACGATCAATCCCACTATTTGTTGGTAAGAGAGTAGCCCAAGAGTTGGTGGTGGTGCTGTTGACTAGCTGCCTTCCCCATAGTTTATCACTGCTAAATTAGGGACAGCTAGCGCGAAATTCTAAACAAACAAGTTTAATGTGAGCTTCCTTGCTATTTGTTTTGCTGATGACCATTATAAAATAAAAAAAAGGTACAAACCT
>NW_013768131.1:0-812 GCF_000517525.1 Limulus polyphemus
TATACACACACACACACACACACACACACACACACACACACACACACACACATGTACATACTGCTTTTTAGGCATGATAGGCTATATATGCTGTACACATCATACACCAGTGCAGCTAGCACACATGTCTTGGAGCTAAACATTCATTGCTTGGGCATTCATAGTGATGACATTTGTGGAATGTACACAAATGATGAGCGTTCATAAATTTGGGAGGGTCCATTCATGGTTTGTCATGAGTTCTGCTCAGTTATGAAATGCATAGATCAACTTACATGGAGTCAAATTTTAATAACTCTTTTGATACTAAGGAAGCACATGGTCTACCTAGCAGACTTTTTACAGGCCCACTGCCATTTTTGGAGGCCATTGTTTCCCGGGCCCCGCTAATTTCAAGCCCTGGAGTCAAAATAGGGATTTGTAGTTTGAGTAAATAATTTCTACAGTATCTCTGACCTTGTTGCCTTTCTTTTTTACAATCCCCCATTTGCATGTTTTTTTTTTACTCCCAATTTATTACTTATCTTGTTTGCTGGCTTTTTTTATGCTCAACAATTGGCAAAGGATTACTTGATATGGTAGCTAACATTATATACTGTAATAATAATAAACATAGCTGGTAGCTTGCTAATACAGTTGCATGATGATTTACACTAGCTATTGACTATTTGATCGCACTAGCTCGAGATGTAAAATGTGAAGTTGCAGCTGAAGATTGTTATGGAGATTTGTTAGAGAAGATAGTGAGCATTTATAGTTTCTGTGTAACTAAATTATCTATACATAATGCATAGCAATAGGCACATATATAT
>NW_013768132.1:0-1006 GCF_000517525.1 Limulus polyphemus
AGCCTCTAATCTTCCAACGATGAAGAATGTTTGACACTGGACACAAACTCTTCTGCTACGGAGCCTCTAATCTTCCAACGATGAAGAATGTTTGACACTGGACACAAACTCTTCTGCTACGGAGCCTCTAATCTTCCAACGATGAAGAATGTTTTGATTGGTCTAACATTCTGATTTTCAGATTGATTTGTACGAAAGTCACACTTTCAGCGAAACAAAGGCACAGTATTGCTATTAAGTGTATTACCGTGAAGGTGGCGCCCTCACAAAAATGGACAAGTCCATATAAATAGCTCCTTTATAGTCAGTCGTAGGGCAAACGTGCAAATGGGATATTGCTAGAAACTTGTGCTTCAATATTGGCTTTAGTTTGACGACACTGCTGGGTTTCTGATTCACATGACATCAAACTTCCAGAGACTGATGCAGAACAATATATATGTAAATAGATTCATCAAGGGGCACCTAAAAACCGATAAAGTAACTGTAACTTGTTTCCAATAATCCCTAGTTTCTCGGTCAGTTAAAATCCCATTTCTTGGTCAGGTATTGTTGGTTTTGAATTAAATGCAGCGTTATGATCATAGTTTCACATACTTTTTTACATGTGTTGTTCATATGTTTATGTTGGAATTATGAAGCGTCCATCTTGAATATTTTGGGTTTCATGTCAGACTTGTGAATACACAGCATCTGGTATGTACGAGTCTGACACATTTGACATTTTCATTTTGGAGCTGATTTCAATCGATCACAACAACTATGGAGTATCAAACACGTCTTCGCGGATTCTGGCACAGTTATCCTTTCTGCAATTGTGAGAGTGTTTTAGGAATGAGCTTCAGGACCATACTTGGATTGGTAGGTGGACATCATCCACAACCCAACCATGGCTATCAGGAATTACCATTGTGGAATCTGTAGTAAGATACCTGTTCCAAATACATGCTAAGTGATCAGATGCTTTTCATACTACAAGCAACTTTCAACAGATCAATCTGAAAAT
>NW_013768133.1:0-811 GCF_000517525.1 Limulus polyphemus
CACGTCGTCATTAGGTTGTTTGAAAACGTGATCTGTTGAACAAAGAGATCACGTGACCAACCAAAAGTTATTCTTCCGTTCGTAGAATCGGTCTGAATATTAAAAATGTAAATTATACACTATAAACATAAATGACGTTTTATAAACATTAACGATGATATTTTCAAACTAAACTAACAGCCAAGTTAGAAATCCTTAAGTTATTGTTCTTGCTTTCTTAGTGCAAAGTTACAAAGTGGGCTAATGTCTACCATAAGGAATTTAGCCCATATTTTTCTTGGTAAGACTATATACTCAACTCTGGTCCACTGAGTCGTAAATCATTAAAGCTCACACATAAATATTTCCACTTCACATCTGCCCACTAGAAGGAGGATAATCGGTCAGCATCACCCGCTGCCTACACAAACTACTTTCAATCAAATAGCGGGGTTGACTGTCACAGTTATAATAATCCCACAGCTGAATCTACAGAACGTGGTCGGCGGGATATCTCGGCTCGAGCCTTGGACTTTTGGATCTGTAGCCGAACACACTAACTTTAAGTCACTAATTTTTCAGATCTGTAACAAATATGTAATTAAGAATACGAACAAATCTACATCCGCGTCTTCAAATTGTGAAGTGATTTTTATTACCCTCACTCTTAACATCATTATTTCTTGGTTGACCTAAAAGAATTAAAATCCACTATGTCACAGAATACTCTTCTTAATCCTGAGGAACTCTATAAAAAAGTTATACTTCGTGTTTCAATTTCAAACATTGCTGATTGTGAAACTTACTGAAGCTGTTGATGCCCAACTTTGAC
>NW_013768134.1:0-811 GCF_000517525.1 Limulus polyphemus
AGATACAGCTACGTGTGATGCACAAGGAGATACAGTTACGTGTGATGCACAAGGAGATACAGCTACGTGTGATGCACAAGGAGATACAGCTACGTGTGATGCACAAGGAGATACAGTTACGTGTGATGCACAAGGAGATACAGTTACGTGTGATGCACAAGGAGATACAGTTACGTGTGATGCACAAGGAGATACAGTTACGTGTGATACACAAGGAGATACAGTTACATGTGATGCACAAGGAGATACAGTTACGTGTGATGCACAAGGAGATACAGCTACGTGTGATACACAAGGAGATACAGTTACGTGTGATGCACAAGGAGATACAGTTACATGTGATACACAAGGAGATACAGTTACATGTGATACACAAGGAGATAGTTAATTATAATGTCAAAAAACTTTTTCTCTATATGATGATGGTTAAAAATCTACTAACAACAGCTATCCACAACAACAACAGGTATCCACACCTTCCATCCATTTAAATACAAACAATAGTTATCCACACCTTCCATCCATTTAACAACAACAGCTATTCACACCTTCCATCCATTTAACAACAATAGTTATCCACACCTTCCATCCATTTAACAACAATAGCTATCCACACCTTCCATCCATTTAACAACAACAATAGCTATCCACACCTTCCATCCATTTAACAACAACAATAGCTATCCACACCTTCCATCCATTTAACAACAACAGTTATTCACACCTTCCATCTATTTAACAACAACAACAGCTATTCACACCTTCCATCCATTTAACAACAATAGTTATCCACACCTTCCATCTATTTAAC
>NW_013768135.1:0-1360 GCF_000517525.1 Limulus polyphemus
GAAGATACACTGTACTATGTGTTATTGAGTTGAAGATACACTATATTGTGTGTTATTGAGCTGAAAATACACTATACTGTGTGTTATTGAGTTGAAGATACACTATACTCTGTGTTATTGAGTTGAAAATACTCTACACTGTTTATTATTGAGTTGAAGATACACTATACTGTGTGTTATTGGGTTGAAAATACTCTACAATGTTTATTATTGAGTTGAAAATACTCTACACTGTTTATTATTGAGTTGAAAATACTCTACACTGTTTATTATTGCGTTGTAAATACTCTACAATGTTTATTGAGTTGTAAATACTCTACAATGTTTATTATTGAGTTGAAAATACTCTACACTGTTTATTATTGAGTTGAAAATACTCTACACTGTTTATTATTGCGTTGTAAATACTCTACAATGTTTATTGAGTTGTAAATACTCTACAATGTTTATTATTGAGTTGAAAATACTCTACACTGTTTGTTATTGAGTTGAAAATACTCTACAATGTTTATTATTGAGTTGAAAATTATAGAATAAGAATATGAAAATCAAACTCACTCACGTACATACAGGTTATAGTATTGGAAATGAATGCTAGAAGGCGCTACTAGTTCTTAGTTATCGAAGTTTAATGTTAATAAAGAGAACAATTGAGACTACCTCCACCCTTTAGCCCGGCATGGCCAGGTAGTTAGGGTGCTCGACTCGCAATCTGAGAGTCGCGGGTTCGAATCCCCGTCACACCAAACATGCTCGCCCTTTCAGCCGTGGGGGCGTTATAATGTGACTGTCAATCCCACAATTCGTTGGTAAAATAGTAGCCCAAGAGTTGGCGGTGGGTGGTGATGACTAGCCCCCTTCCCTCTAGTCTTACAGTGCTAAATTAGGGACAGCTAGCACAGATAGCCCTCGTGTAGCTTTGCGCGAAATTCAAAAACAAACAAACAAACAAATCCTCTTTACTGGCTCAGTAGTAAGTCGGTGGTCTTATAATGCTAAAAACTGTATTTCGATACCCGCGCTGGACACGTCACAGAAAGTCCATTGTATAACTTTGTGATGAACTAAAAATATTTCAAATATAAGCTATTTAATCTCACACAGTAAGGTAATGGCTCTGTATTTAAACTCACTCAGTAAGGTAATGGCTCTGTATTTAAACTCACTCAGTAAGGTAAAAACTCAGTAAGGTAATGGCTCTTTATTTAAACTCACTCAGTAAGGTAATGGCTCTGTATTTAAACTCACTAAGTAAGGTAATGGCTCTGTATTTAAACTCACTCAGTAAGGTAATGACTCTGTATTTAAACTCACTCAGTAAGGTAAAGGCTCTGTATTTAAACTCACTAAGTAAGGTAAT
>NW_013768136.1:0-813 GCF_000517525.1 Limulus polyphemus
AATAAAAACTGCAAAACACAAAATGTGAAACCGAAAATTTGCCTGTATCTCCGCATAAACCCAACAAACCTTCATGCCAAATTTAGTGAAGATCCATCAACAGGGGGTGAATTAGTGGTAAAACACACAAAAACGCCTATAAAAACCGCAAAATGCAAAACTGAAAATTTGTATGTACCCCCGCATGGACCTAACGAACCTCCATAACAATTTTGGTGAAGATCCATCCACACCCTGCGAAGTAGTTACAACAGACAATACTATTATATTTACTTAGATACTTTTAAAAATTAACTGGTATTTTTAGAGACATAAATTATACAATTATCAGTGGAGCGACCTCTGTTATTTATTTACTGAAATAAAAATGGGATCTTAAGCTTTACTAATTTATTTCATTGACATACCAGACAACATTAATATTATTTGTTTGAAAGAAAATCCGTACCACATCTTATCAATGTAAAGCCATGTTTTTAATTTAGATATGGATAATATCATCTTTTTTTTTTCGTTTACGAATGTTGGTTTCGTCATTGAAACCTGTTAAGATAAGAAAAGAAAATTCGTGTAAAACAGTAATGGAGATAAACTGTAATTCGTGTTAAACAGTAACGGGGATAAACTGTAATTCGTGTTAAACAGTAATGAAGATAAACTGTAATTCGTGTTAAACAGTAATGAAGATAAACTGTAATTCGTGTTAAACAGTAATGGAGATAAACTGTAATTCGTGTTAAACAGTAATGAAGATAAACTGTAATTCGTGTTAAACAGTAATGGAGATAAACTGTAATTCGTGTTAAACATTAA
>NW_013768137.1:0-811 GCF_000517525.1 Limulus polyphemus
TTTCGACAAGGTTTTGTCATCATCATTTCAACCTTGTCGAAACGTTGTACATTTGCTGTCATGTTAAACTTATATTAAAGTTTTTCTTCATTACCCATTTAAGCCGTCTCCAGCCATTATATAGTCATACTGTTTACAAATAGAAGTACACTTTAGCTTCTCATCTTTGCTTATTAAAATAAAACTCAGCAGATGACTCGTACAGATTTGAAACCTTTTGTGAAATGACTATATACAATATGAAGCCCATTTTGTTTAAAATTACATGTACAGTTCTAGACACTGCTTTAAACTAGCATTGAATTGATTTTTTAATATAAACAAAATGCCAAAGCTAATTTGTAAAGAATACCCATGATTCACAAAAATGTGTGGTTACACAAAAACAACAGAGCATTTCTGGCTTCTTCATCTTTACCTAATATAAAAAACTGTTTATATAAGTGCAGCTGACCAGGAATGAACCACATGTTTTCTGTACTTTATTTAAGTCTTGAATATTTAACATATAAAAACAGAAACTAAACATCACTAAAAACTTATCAAACAGAAGTACATTTTTTTCAACTTTACGTGAAGTAGAACAACAAACACATTCACGACATAAATATTTTTTACAAAGAATTTTTGTAACCTCGGTGAATGACAACATCTTGTTTATTTATTTATACTGTGTGTGTATATACTAATATACTTACTGTGTGTGTGTGTGTGTGTGTGTGTGTGTGTGTATATATATATATATACTAATATACTTACTGTGGTAAGTGGTGCCAGGTAGAGTTGGTCACGAAAATTAATCTAATGGAAT
>NW_013768138.1:0-810 GCF_000517525.1 Limulus polyphemus
AAGGACACTGCTATACAGGTCCCTGTTTGGCAACTCCATCACGATCCACAGATCTGGTCTGAGCCATACGAATTTAAGCCTGAGAGGTAAACACTAAATTGCTAATACATGCCAATAATGTTTTGGTTATTTTCTCAGTTTTATTCGCATTTTTCTTCGGAAATATTTACTTTTAGTTGGAAAGAGAATTATGAAAATATATATTTTGAAACTTAATTGTTATAATGTCATGATTTCCAGGTTTCTCTCTGAAAATATGAAGGATATAGATACTATGGCTTATCAACCATTTGGATCTGGACCACGAAACTGTATTGGCATGAGAATGGGGCAGTTGGAGGCCAAACTAGCTTTGGCTAAAATCTTACGCGCTTACAGATTAGTTCCTTCTGAGAAGACGGAAATTGTACGTTATCACGTTTTAACGTTTCCTGGAAAGAAAACAATTATTCACAAACAGAATATATATATATATCGATATTGTAATTTTCTTACCAATAATGTAAAGAGTAAATTAAGATAAAATCACAAGATAATTATTAAAATAAGTAAAAAAGCTATATTTCAATTCAGATTTAAGCTACATTTAACGTATAGCACAGATTTTAATATTTCTTAGTTGTTGAAGTTTTTTCTTGTCTTTCAGGGAGAAATCCAATATAAAGTCAAGCTCATAACCATTGGTCCTGTAAATGACGTTCATGTAAAAGTAGTTCCTGTCTAGTGGTGGCCTCTAGTGGAGTGAAATATTCAAATATATAAAAGATTTTTTTAATTTCTCACGTAATGTTTTGGGTTGAGATTAAACAC
>NW_013768139.1:0-811 GCF_000517525.1 Limulus polyphemus
CTTATAATATAGGCTACAATTTGTATGATGATGGAACTAGGGTAAAAAATAAAGTTATAATTGTAATTAGACCTAAAAGTCTAGTACATTAGTTGGTGTAAGACATGATTTACAATCAGCCAATACAATTACAAACCACTACATTAGGCCTATAATGTTTACTAGATCTAGATCTTGCCTGTTGCATATATTGCCAATCTTGCACACCAGTTAATATGTTACATTAATCTCGTATTTTCTTTTTGTTGAACATACACTTACTTGTACGTTATACTCTGGGACTTGTATTTGATCTACAGATGAATGATGGAACAGTGTAACTTAGTTCTGTGCATCAGTTTGGTCTTACTGTATTTCAGTGGGTGGCTTTTAAAAGTTAAAACCGCAAGCGTAATACACACAAATAACGTAACACTGTGTCGTACTTACTTAATGTAGTGCAGTTGCGCTATATCCTAGGGATATTAATTAATAGGCATTAAAGGCCAGAGGAAATTTTGTGCCCCTTCACACCTGCACCCTTCAAAGAGAGCCCAGAATAAGTGATATGGATTAATTTCGTACCCACCTCATCAATGTAACTGATGGTAAATCCTGGGAAACTGAATGACCTAAAGGAATAAAAAGTTGTTGTCTAGCATCTCTAAAGGCATTGGTATGGGCAACAAAATCTTCAAGATCCTCATTAGCCATAACAAATAATCAAAAACTTATCATTCATAGAAGTGATAAATAGTGATCACATGAATCAGTGAAAAGGATTTATCCCCTTTCATAGCTGACAGTGCCTTAGGGAGAAGAGCCAGTCTGA
>NW_013768140.1:0-812 GCF_000517525.1 Limulus polyphemus
AAAAATGGTTTGAATTTCGCGCAAAGTTACACAAAAGATATCTGCGCTAGTCGTCCCTAATTTAGCAGTGATAGAAGGAAGGCAGCTAGTAAACACCACCCACCGCCAACTTTGGGGCTACTTTTTGACCAACAAACAGTGGGATTGACCGTCACATTATAACACCCCTACGGCTGAAAGGGCGAGCATGTTTGATGGGTCGGGTATTCGAACCCGTGACCCGCAGATTGCAGGTCGAGCACACGCCCTCACAAAAAAAAAAAAACACGAAAAATCAACAAACAAAACATTTGACTGTGCCATGCTATATGGAAATCAATGGTACAGTTTACGTTTTTCTCTTGTACAAGGTGTCACACCTGAAAAAGCTCTTTCTTGGATAATCCAAAAACTAACTTATGACATGCTATGCTCATGAAGATTGTGCATGAGAAGCCTTTTGCTGTTGTCGTTAATTGTTGACATTACCTAGGAAGTTGTTGTTTACCAGTATCTGCCTCTTTCATATTATGAGATCGTCCCGTGTTTTTGAGTAATATCTGAATCTGATGGTTAATATGGAGTTTAAATAGACACGTTTATATAATTAAATGTGAATCTTGTGGCCGTCTCTAGAGAAGGCTAAACTGCAAGGTTTTGAACTAGCCAGTAGCGTAAGTGTGCCCCGGAAAGGGAGCATATTCTCTAGTTACGCCCCTGGAAACAGCAGACCATTGCCTCTTTCAGGGAGTTAAATTAATTTTGTTGAATATTTGTGTGTGTGCTGACCAGTTTGTTGTTATGGATTTCGCGTCAGAGCTACACGAGGGCTA
>NW_013768141.1:0-808 GCF_000517525.1 Limulus polyphemus
AACCCCTTTTGGCAGCCAATCACACCATAGCCAGTTGGAACAAAGATGATACAAGAAGTATGCTTACTGGATGCAGCATTAACCAGAAACCCCTTTTGGCAGCAAATCATATCCATAGCCGGTTGGAACAAAGATGATACAAGAAGAATGCTTACTGGATGCAGCATTAACCAGAAACCCCTTTTGGCAGCCAATCATACCCAGAGCCAGTTAGAACAAAGGTGATACAAGAAGAATGCTTACTGGATGCAGCATTAACCAGAAAACCCTTTTGGCAGCCAATCATACCCAGAGCCAGTTAGAACAAAGGTGATACAAGAAGAATGCTTATTGGATGCAGCATTAACCAGAAACCCCTTTTGTTTTACTGGATACTGTTGCTGAAATAGCTTAATTTAACACACACACACATACCCACGCTTCTTTTCCTTTATTTCTTCTTTTTATGTACTAGATTGATTGTTTTTAAAATGAATTATTCACAACATATTATATTATCAAAAACGCGAATATAATTGAAATAAATTGATGGACGACACATCTGATATCAATTGTTAATAAAATGATGGACGACACATCTGATATCAATTATTAATGAAATGATCGACGATACATCTGATATCAATTATTAATGAACTGGTGGACGACACATCTGATATCAATTGTTAATAAAATGATGGACGACACATCTGATATCAATTATTAATGAAATGATCGACGATACATCTGATATCAATTATTAATGAACTGGTGGACGACACATCTGATATCAATTATTAATGAATTGGTGGACGACACATATGATATC
>NW_013768142.1:0-812 GCF_000517525.1 Limulus polyphemus
GTTTTGCGTTTTGTACCAGTACTTCGTTCCATTTGGACGGATATTTTCAAAATTTTATATGCAAGGTTCGTGGGAACTTTTCACATTTATTTACAAAATTCAAACTTTCTATTATTAGTTTTACGATTTTCGTGGTCGTTTTTTGTTACTCCTTTATTGGCTTCCCTGAAAGCGTTTGTGTACTGCAGTATAGTTTTTGGTTACTGATTGCTTCTCGATTTCTTGTTACGAGAGAGTCTTGAATTGATGGTTCTTTACCAAAAAAGGTAGGTAGGTACAATCTATCGTTGCACAGTTATATGCAGAATTTTACCATTCTACGGCTCATTTTAAGGGAGTTATGGAAGGTTTTGCGTTTTGTACCAGTACTTCGTTTCATTTGTACGGATATTTTCAAAATTTTATATGAACGTTCGTTGCATACTTGCGTATTTACAAGTAAAATTCAAGCTTCGTATTATCATTTTGGCGACTTTTGTGGTCCTTTTCTTCCTCCTTTATTGGCTTTCTGCAAGAGTATGTGTACTGCAGTGAAGCTTCTTGATTCTTTTTTCTTGTCGATTACCTGCTACCACAGGTTACTAAATCGATGGATCTTAACCAAATTCGGTATACATATTAACTAGTTCGTTCCACAGTATCATTCGAAGTTTCAAATTCCTACTATTAGATTTAAGGGAGTTATGGGAAGTTTTGCGTTTTGTAAAGTAATTCGTTCCATTTGGTCGGATCTTTTTAAAATTTTATATGAACGTTCGTTGCATACTTGCATATTTACAAGTAAAATTCTAGCTTCGTGTTATCATTTTTGC
>NW_013768143.1:0-802 GCF_000517525.1 Limulus polyphemus
CTTGGTTAAAAACAATTAAAGAATACAATATGGATTTTTATAAAATTTTATTTCCTGCCAGTAAGAAAACTAGGCCTAATTGAAACTCACCAATTTGTTAACATTGACATTTTAGGATCCTTGTTTCAAATTATATGTAAATACTGTAGTTATTCTCACATTGGAGTAACAGGATGACAGGTGTATATGAGATCAAAAAAAAAAAACATTTAAAAGCTTGTTTGAGCTCGTGACTCAAAATCAATACTCTTGTTTTATTCGGAAGTCAGTCATTGTTAGAGATGATAATATAAATAACAAAGAAGCTATCTTCATCAAAAAATCTATTAGAAATAATCAGCTTTCAGATTATATATATTAAATGGGTTGCAACTGCCTGTTGTAGAAAAAAGCACAAGTGTAGAAGACGTTTCGGAAGTCTTCTGTCGTTTCGTATTTCTGAAGGTGAAAGAAGGAAGACTTTCAAAACGTTGTCTTCTACAGTCATGTATATAATAAGTTCAGGAAGTTAATTGAAACTCCTAGGACATCGATAATAACAAGCACAAATAGAAAAGGTAAAATATGTTTGGCCATAAGATGACGTTAAGCACCATTCTTCAGGTCTGGCCCAGCATGGCCAGGTGGTTAGGGCACTCGACTCGCAATCGGAGGGTCACGGGTTTGAATCCCCATCCCACCAAACATGCTTGCCCTTTCAACCGTGGGGGCATTATAATGTGGCGGTCAATCCCACTATTCGTTGGTAGATGATTTGGCTATGGTTGGTGATGACTATCTGCCTTTACTCTAAATTAGGGAC
>NW_013768144.1:0-1053 GCF_000517525.1 Limulus polyphemus
GACATTGATGTTTTTGTTACAATGTGGTATATAGACAACGATTCGTTGTTACAATGTGGTATATAGACAACGATTCGTTGTTACAAGGTGGTATACAGACAACGATTCTTTGTTACAATGTGGTATATAGACAACGATTCTTTGTTACAATGTGGTATATAGACAACGATTCTTTGTTACAATGTGGTATACAGACAACGATTCTTTGTTACAATGTGGTATATAGACAATGATGTTGTTGTTACAAGGTGGTATATAGACAATGATGTTTTTGTTGCAAGGTGGTATATGGACAATGATGTTTTTGTTACAAGGTGGTATATAGACAATGATGTTGTTGTTACAAGGTGGTATATAGACAATGATGTTTTTGTTACAAGGTAGTATATAGACAACGATGTTGTTGTTGCAAGGTGGTATATAGACAATGATGTTGTTGTTACAAGGTGGTATATAGACAATGATGTTTTTGTTACAATGTGGTATATAGACAATGATGTTTTTGTTACAAGGTGGTATATAGACAACGATTCGTTGTTACAAGGTGGTATACAGACAACGATTCTTTGTTACAATGTGGTATATAGACAACGATTCTTTGTTACAATGTGGTATACAGACAACGATTCTTTGTTACAATGTGGTATATAGACAATGATGTTTTTGTTACAAGGTGGTATATAGACAATGATGTTTTTGTTACAAGGTGGTATATAGACAACGATGTTGTTGTTACAAGGTGGTATGTGGACAATAATGTTTTTGTTACAAGGTGGTATAGACAATGATGTTTTTGTTACAAGGTGGTAATATAGACAATGATGTTTTTGTTACAAGGTGGTATATAGACAATGATGTTTTTGTTACAAGGTGGTATATAGACAATGATGTTGTTGTTACAAGGTGGTATATAGACAATGATGTTTTTGTTACAAGGTGTATATAGACAATGATGTTTTTGTTACAAGGTGGTATATAGACAATGATGTTTTGTTACAAGGTGGTATAGAGACTATGATGTTTTGTTACAAGGTAGTATATAGACAATGATGT
>NW_013768145.1:0-810 GCF_000517525.1 Limulus polyphemus
GGGCCCGGCATGGCCAGGTGGTTAAGGCACTCGACTCGCAGTCTGAGGGTTGCGGGTTCGAATCCCTGTCACACCAAACATGCTCGCCCTTTCAGCTGTGGGGCGTTATAATGTGACGGTCAATCCCACTAGTCGTTGGTAAAAGAGTAGCCCAAGAGTTGGCGGTGGGTGGTGATGACTAGCTGCCTACCCTCTAGTCTTACACTGCTAAATTAGAGACGGCTAGCGCAGATAGCCCTCGTGTAGCTTTGCGCGAAATTAAAAAAAACAAACAAAACAAAACAAACTATTCCAAATCAAAATATATATGATATTTAAAAGCAAAACGTACACCAAACACTGCTGCGAAATATGAGTTACTCGTTTTCCAAGCTCTTAAAAATAGTTCTGTTTTCATAGCCACAAGGTATTTGTGATTAGTGGACAGCGAAAGGTGCAAGGTATTCATAGGATAGCCAGATTTAAAACGAGGAGGGTAAACATATATTTGATAAAGTGATTTATAAGTGACAATCCTATATAATTTGATAGAAAAATAAGCGGCAGATTATAACATACATTCTTGTTCAAAAATACGATCATTTGCTTGGAAACAGCACTGTGATTAGGCTTAATTTTGTAGCAAGGACCATTACTTGATTTAATCAACTTATTTTGTATTTCTAAAGTGAATAATGTAGAACTTTAAAGAGTTCCATGTATGGATATGTATTGTTTCTCCTTATTCTGGTTATCTTCCATAGAACCAAAATATTTTTTTAATACGATGTTTTTTCAAAGATTTGTGGAACTATTACACTGAGAAATATG
>NW_013768146.1:0-1191 GCF_000517525.1 Limulus polyphemus
CATACCTTTTTTTATATGTTAAAGTGTTAAAAATTCTACTAGTGAAACACTGCCAGGGTGCTTCACTGTCAGTAAGGTTTGCTAAACTTTGATTTCCATTCTACATTATGAAATTTGGCCGCTGTTGTTTCAGTTCCTGGGCAGTGCTTTATATAAAAAGTCTATCGTCTAGAACTAAGATTTTTTTTTCAAGTCTTTCTGAGCTCTTGAAGAGGTCAGGGGTAGTCTAATGGTTTGTGTGCCGAGCTTAGGATTGAAAGGTTCGAGACTGCAATATGACGTTGAATACGCGCAACACATTCGATTGCGTGTACATTATACATGTGATAATAAATTGCGCTACCTGTAGGCGGCAGGTACTGTAGGTTGGTTGGTCTTTCTTGGTTCAATTAAAATTCATAACTTAGTGACAGCTAAGTCTAGGACTTGAAGATTATGAAAATAATAATAAAATAAACGTGAAACCAATTCTATCATTCGACGTAACACTTACCACTGAATAATAAAAGGTTTTAGGAAAATCCACCCTTCACCAGAAACCGTGAACAACGGCAATAACTGGCAAATCGAAATAACACAACAACAACGTTATTTCATTCCGATCCCGAGGGGACCGGCGGGCCGGTAGAGGGTTACGCCCTCTCGTCAGCCAAGGGACGAGAAAAAGAAAAATGGGTAAAAATGAATAATTGATGGGTAAGCGTGCAAGTCAGCACAGGAGGCGGAAAATGGGGAAAACGCGATATTTACAGATGGAGAAGACAATCCGGAGAAATATGGGTGAACACTAACCAGTCTATATCATATAATGGAAGATTGTGTAGGGAACTGGCAACAGGTATATCGGGTATTATGAATCAGGATAGATAAATGGGGGAAGAGGGGACATCGGCATCTCGACGTGGTCGGGATTCTCAGCTGGGAGGGACATGACATAAAGGTTCAGTAGGTGATCAGCTGGTGCAAAAATGCTTCTTGGAGTGGGTACAGTGGTGGCGAGAACATCGGAGAAGATGAGAATGTAGTGACGAAAACCTTTATTAACATAGCGAGTGTGAAGCTGTCGAAGGTGTAATACAATGTGAGGCTAAGCTCAAACGTCGTTGCAGTTACTGATAACTTAAAACTTAATGGTGTATTTAAGTGTTTTACACTCACAAAAGAAGAAACCTATCATTCTATAGGTATTTG